>NC_042615.1:322951917-323251917 GCF_901001135.1 Rhinatrema bivittatum | reverse complement strand
TCTGATCGTCCGATTCTCATTGTCTTTACTGAGCACAAGTAGGGCCAGCGCATGCCAAACAGATTTTATAAGCTACCCTTGGAATGCCTGTATCTTCCATTGCTTACACTGAAAATCCAAATACAGTATATTACCTAGCCCTACTTTTCTCCACATGTTTATTTACACCCTGCAAAATAATTGAGTAAACTGATAAGGCAAGAGTTCCCTTTGCAAAAACCAAGTTGACGCTCCCTGATTAAACCATGTCTATTTATGTGGTAAGTAATTATAAGAATAGCTTTGACCAATGTCAGGATCACTGATCTGTACTTTACAAATCACCCTATTTTTTTTGTTTGTTTTTTTTTATTGGCATCAGATTGTCCTGTGACAGTTTTAAATGATAGGTTGCAACTCATCAGAAAGAGGTCTGCAATTTCCTTTTTTAGTTCATTCAGAAGGAGGAGGGGGTGTGAGAGAGGAGAAGGCAGGGGAAGGGTGTGAGAGAGGGGAGGGGAGGGGTGTGGGGGAGGGAAGGGTGAGAAAGGGAGAGGGGAGGGTGAGAGAGGGGAGGGGAAAGGGTGTGGGGGAGGATAGGGGAGGGGGTTTTGGGGAGAGGGAGTGAGAGAGGGGAGGGGAGGGTGAGAGAGAGCAGGGGTGTGAGCAGGAGGGTGTGAGAGAGCATGGGAGGTAAGAGAGCAGGGGGGGGGGGTGATGCTTGAGTGTGGGTGCCACAGAGAGTGAGCTTATGTGAGGAGATAGTAAAGGAGTGTGTGTGTGTAAGAGATTGGGAGCGCGTGTTTATGAAAAAGGGATCATGTGTATGTGAGGGTGCTAGCTTGTGTGAATGGATTGTGTATGTGTGAGACACAGCTTTTGTTACTTGTTTTTTATCTCTATAACAAGCTTCTTTTCAAATTCTCTCTGAGCTTGTTTAATTAATTTTTTACATCTAACTTGGCAATGCTTATGCTCTTCCCTATTTTCCTCATTTGCATCTGCTTTTATTTTTTTGAATTATGCCCTTATGGATTTAATTGGCTTTTTCACGTCACTATAAAACCATGCTGGCAGGCATTTCATTTTCCTTTCACCTTTTTTAATGCATGGAATACATTTTGTCTGGGCCTCAATATGGTAATTTTAAATGGTGCCCATGCCTCCTGCAAGCCTTTAACCTTACAAATTGCTCCTTTCATTATTTTCTAACAAATTTCTTTATGTTATCAACGTCTTCCTGTTTATATTTAAATGCTAATACAGTAGTTTTCCTTAGTATTCACCCTCCATTGATTACGTCAAATTTTATTATAATCACTGTTGCCAAGCCGACCCACTACCTTCATCTCTTGTGCCAGGACCCGTATTCCACTGAGAACTAGAACTTATATAGTTCCCCCTCTCATTGGTTCCATGAACAACTACTGCATGAAGCAGTCATTGATGGCATCTAGGAACTTTACCTCCATTGCATGTCCTGATGTGACATTTACCCAGTCAGTACTCAGGTAATCGAAATCTCCCGTTATTATTTTCTTGCGCATTTTTCTAACCAGTCTAATCTCTATTAGCATTTTGCAGTCTGTTTTCTCATCCGAGCCAGGTGAATGGTAATATATTCCTACTTCTATTTTCTTCCCCTTTACCCTTGGAATTTCTATCCATAAGAATTCCAGTATACAGTTGACCTCCTGTAAACTTTTATCCTATGCCATTCAACATATGGTACCAACTCTCCAATAATTTTATCTGTCCTGTAATGTCGATATAATTTATACCCTGTTATGACAGTGTCCCATTGGTTATCCTCCTTCCACCAGGTCTCTAATATGCCTATATCTTCCTTTTCTAGTAAAATTGGTTATTTTAAATGTGGAATTTTTAATTATGTGCTGTGAGGATGGGGTTGGGGAGGGGGGGGGGGCGCAGTCACAAGGCTGTAAAGTTCACCTGTGGTGCCAAATGCCCTTGCATTGGCTCGGAGAGAGTCTGCCACACATAGACCTCCACCCATCTCCCACTTCCGCAGGGGAGAATGCTGGGGAAAAGGTGGGAGGCAGGTCTCTGGGTTCCTGGGAGGTGTGGCAGGGTTGCCAGCTTCCTAGAAATATTATCACTGTCACTCTGGGAAATCTGACCCCAGGTTTCCCCCTTCCACATCATTTGAAATAACTGAAAGGGTGCTGTGTTTTGGGGGGGGGGGAGGGGGTGAAAGGGGCGGTATCTCATCTCTTGCCAGAGGCAGCAGATTGCCTTGAGCCACCCTTGACATCTACACAGATGCATAAAAAGAATAATAATATATGTTTGTATGTGTGTGTGTTTGAAAGAGCGAAAAAAAAGATAACAGATAAGGGTAAAATAATGAAAATAAAACCAAATCAATCTAGACTATAGATTTCTGCCATAAGCATAGAATGGAAACAAAAAAATCATTTTGAACATATAGGGCCCTGTGTCTTTATTAACAAAATGCTGTATTACTAAAAATGTTTGACACCCTAAATGTGTTAGTCTGATGATCCTTGTTTGTGGGATTTGAGATATCTGTCCTGAATAGTAACTAATGACAATATAACAGCAAGCAGAACACTTAATAAAGGTAAAATGAATTGTACTTCAAATAACAAAGTAATTGAAAATTCCATTAACAAAGAATATTGCAGTAGTGGTAGATTATAGATTAATCAGAGGCCATTAAAAGTCTCTCCTGTGGTGATAATGATTCATTGGTCTTTCACTACAAGAAACCTAACAAGATTCCCCTGCTACTTGAGTAAGTACTTGATTATGTGAAGCTATAAAGAAAGAATGACGTGTTAACTAGTTGGGGGAAAATTTTGTGCGCAGAAAGCATATATTAGCCAGTGAGAAATAAATTCATAACACCTGTTTGACAGAAAAGACATGCCTTATTTACCCAGTCCTACAGGGAATAGTCATGGGATTCCCCGATGGGTTTGATAAAGACTGCAATAATACTGATTAATTTGCAGGTGCAACAACTATCCTCTGTATCTTCATTTTGTTATGATTTTCTTTCTAGATGAAATGCACACTTACATCTTTAGTAACAGAATGGTGTCTAGAGGCACCCTTTATAGGGTTTGGATCGTGGGAGCCAACTTTTCACAATGATTGGGGGTGCTAAACTCAACACAAATCACCATTCCCTGCTGACAGTAAAGGAGTTTGCTCACTAATAGGGTGTTTGAGCACTTACTGTATTCACAGTGCTGGCACCTATGCTTTGGGCTCATGCAAGAACAGGTAGGGTAAGAATTTAGGGAAGGAAGTACAACATGCATTAAAACATGCCTAAGATGTGCTGTTCTTCTTAGATAGTGTTTAGGAACAGTTCTTCTTCCTCTCAGATATTTTCCTTTTAATGCAAAACACTTGAGTATATTCTGTCCTGCTTAAAGTTTATTTATTATTATTATTATTATTATTATTATTATTATTTGCATTTCTGGTATATAGATGTACCAATAATAATAAAAAAATAAAAATATGTGTCTAAACCACAATAGCAATTAGGAAACTACATTAGAAAATACTGATCAGAGTTTCAGTAGCATTAATTTAATTAGTCATTGTTAAACTTGCTTTTCAATGTTATGCAGACATTTCTCCTTTGAAAAAGTTACGTTGTAATTGTACCAAAGAAAAGTCTAAGAATATAGTGGAAGCATAATTCAGACACTGGTACAGGCAAAAAGTTGTCATTTTCTCTTTTCAGGATTAGATTGTCTCAGTATTGATCATTATTATCTAATTTTTTTGAGGGGTAGGGGGGAAGGAGGAGAAATCATTAGCTTCTTCCTGATCTTCTGGGCTTCCAAGGGATTAAGATCTGGTGCTATCAGCCTTTATTCACAAATACTAAAAGAGTTTTGCCCTATGACATATATACAGGGGGGCCCATGGAAAAGTAGCCTGCCTCCAGTAACTGCTCATTCATTGTAACAGTTCTTGGTCAAGGACCCTGCACCAAGATTTATTCCAGAACCCTGCAACCATGAGCCCATAATCTGGCCACTAGGTAAAGTAATGATGGTAGAAAAAGACTCAAATGGTCCATCCAGTCTGCCCAGCAAGCTTCTTATGGTAGTAACTGTCACGCCGTACAGGTTACCCCCAAGTCTTATGTTAGTGTTGGTAATTTAAAAAATGAAAACCAAGCAACTGTCAAACCTAAAACAAATTTACTGCTAGCAACATTTTTACAAAGTCAACAGCCTTTCCGCTAATTAATTCAAGGCTGCTGCTTGAACTTGCTTTTCTTTTGGAATTGGCAGTAGAAGTAGTCCTGCACTTTTTCCATAATGTCTACATATCAGTACCCTAGACCGTAAAAGTCAGGGCCCAGTGCTGATTGTCATCTGAATCCAATTCCCCTTCCCCCTCCCCACCATTGGAGTGGAGAGTAACAATGCAGTTGCATCAAAATCATGTATAGTAATTGGATAAGGGTAGTAATTGTCATGTATCAAAATCATTATGGCTAATTGGTTAAGGGTAGTAATCCCCATGCTTTCTGTAGGCATAGAAGCTACCACTCCATTCTGGTTAACGCCCATGCACCCTTTTCTAATTTCCAACTCTAGCCTTTAGGGATCGACAATGTTTATCCCAAGCTTTTTCTGAATATGTTTACTGTTTTTGTCTTCACCACCTCTTCTGGAAAGGCATTCCAGGCATCCACCACCCTCTGCATGAAGAAATATTTCCTAAAATTGGTTCTAAGTCATCTCTCCTGAAGTTCATATCATGACCCCTAGTTCTACTGTTTGCTTTCCTCTGGAAAATATTTATGGAACATTCATCATTAAAACCATTTAGGTATCTGAAGTTCTGTGTCTCCCCTGAACCTTCTCTCTTCCAGAAGGTGTTACTGTTATTATTATTATTATTATTACTATTAAAACTTTGTTACTCGCTCTTTCCAAAGTTCGAGGTGAGTTACATAAACACACATAAGTTAAAATTACATCATAAAACACAAAAACACAAACAAATAATGATCAATATCACAAATCTAATCCCATTATATAACTGCCTAAATGCTAGTTTAAAGAAGTAAGCCTTTAACTGTTTCTTTAAGGTTTTGTGACTTAGGATGGAACATAATTATGCTAGTAATGTGCTTCACAAAATAGAACCTGCCACTGAAAAGGCTTTCTCCTAGGCCTAAGTTAAGTGAACCAATTTTGGAGATGGAAAATCCGATAGCACTGACTGCTTAAATACAGTGTGCATAATGGTCGATATATTTTCAGAGCTGAAAGGGGTTTGATTGTATAATCCTTTATGTACAATATTTATAGCTTCTGAAATGTACTCACCATGTAATCAGAAGCTAATAAAAGGATTCCAACACCGGGTTATGTGGTCTTGAAGATGCATCCCAGTGAGAACGTGAGCAGCAGTACAGTCTGCAGAGCCATGATAGCAGTATTGGACAACCCAATATATATAGAATTGCACTAGTCTAACCCTAACAACAACTGAGTCTGAAACACGGTGGGGAAATCCATAGATGCAAATAAGGCTTCAGACTCTGCATTACATGTAATTTATAAAAAGTTCTTCACAATGTTTTGTTTTTTTTTATCTGGGGACAGAATAATCTCTCTCATTAACTATGCCTAGATTTTTTTTTTAAATTGACATGCAATTTAAATCATACAATCCTCACGTACAATTTCTATAGGAAAATTGGATCTGGGAAATCTACTGAGTATAATGGCTTTGGTTTAATTAATATTGAAAGCTAGTTTGACCTCATCCACTCCCCGACTTCTATGAGACAATGTGATACTAGCTATATTATGTTAGGCCAGGTTTCTTTCATTGGTACAACACAAAGGTTGTTTAAACTTTATAGGCAAGTGCCAAATAGATATAAAATAATGTGGCTGATAATGCAGAACCCTGTGAAACTCCTGTTGACTTTTTAATCCTTTGAGAAACTTGAATACTTTGATGACTTGAAACATTCTATCCTCCAAAAAGAAGGCAAATCAGAATAGCACTGTGCCTCAGATCCCAAGGCTAATCAAATTCACAATTAAAATCCAATGATTTAGGGTATCGAATGCTACAGAGATGTCAAGCATAACTAATATATACTCAGTGCCTTTATCAAACCGTCAATGTATGACATCATGAGGAGACAAATGCAGTATTTCTGTGCTATAAAACTTTTGAAACCCAAACTGATAACAATCTAACAAGGCAAGATCATTAAGATATTCAGTGAGTTGTTTCAGGACAGGAGTTTTGATAGACTTAGCCAAAAAAAAAGGCAATGAGGAGATAGGTCTGTAATTTGCAATATTCTGGGGGATTTACAATAATCTGGGGATCAAGTGATGATTTCTTTAATACACACTTAAGGTGTGCTGGTAACCTGCCTGGCATCATAGATTTGTTCCTGATTGCAGCAACCGATGGATCCATATCTTCTCAGGATTACTGCTGGGAATACATTCAAAGGAGAGCTGGCTGAACTCGTGTATACCATCATTTGTAAGTGTGGACAGGTTGAAAAAATGAATGATGCTTACCTTGGGTGGGGGGGGGGGGGGAACACATTCCCTCCTGAAAGATACCCTTGGCAGGCTGAATGAGGGCAGGAACAGGGAGCTATTAGCTGCTGCTGCCAGAAGGCCTTCCCTCTGCCTCCTGGGCTCTGCCAGTGCTCGGGGTGGGGGGGGGGGGGGGGGGAGAGGGGTAGAACAATCATCTTGCGGCCGCAGCTCTTCAAATTGACCATAGCAGAGTAAGAAGTCAGGACCAGCTGCCACGAGGAGGCCTTGCTCCTACCCCCCATGTTCCTCTGTGCCTCGGGGGAGGGGCGGCAAAATGAGCACTGCTGCAATGGCTCATCCCAGCTGCAGCCGTGAAGAGCAGGGCCAGCAGCTGAGAGAGGCTCCTGCACTGTTTGTTGCAGTAGTGGGGGCCGGTGACGGTGGCAGCAGAAAGTGGCAGGGTTCTCTTGGATGAAGAGGTAGGAAGGAGCCATTGATGTCACCACCTAGTACCCACTGGCACCGCAGGGGCAGGCAACGTAAAATAAAAGAGAGAGAGAGAAAAAAAAAAAAGAAAAATGAAAGCAAAAGAGAAACAAAAGTAAACATAAAGCCATGAGAGGGGACATGAAACAGCTGGGGGCACTGCCCCAGGGATGCATTGGAGACTGGAAAGCAGCAAAGGGTACTGGGAGAGCCACTGCTGCTGCTGCTGACATGGGAGAGTGAGCCTAGGAGACTTAGAGGACCTGGGAGGTCAGCCAACACAGTTCCTGGGGAAAAACATTTAAAAGTGTTTGGGCAATTTTGTGGGATGGGGAGGCCAGTACTAGCCCCCATTACCTGAGCAAGAGTGCTTTAGCAGGTTTTTGCATTCTGGAAAAGCTCCTGTGCCAGGACTCTAGGATTAGGCAGGAATCCAGTCCAGGTTTTCCTGCAGGCACTCTGTATGCTTGCTTACTGTAGCAAACTCAAAAGCATAAGCGTTAGCCTTGTGGCCTTTGTCAGTGAATTGCCCAGCATAGGGACACTAAAAAGTAAGGTGACCTGCCCCTGGGGAACTTTTGTGGAATAGTGCAGCTATTCTTAAAAATATTAAAAGGAGGAGGCTGGCTCCTGTGCTGAGGAACCAAGAAGGCTGAAAGTGGCAGCGCCAGGGAAATTAAGAGGCTTTAACAGTGATATTACTTTGGTTGACATCAGTAGAGCAAAGGTCTGCTCTCTGAAGAAAAGGGGAAACCTGAGGAGAACCCTAGGGTTTTTGAAGGAGGCAGACATACTGATCACCAGCTCGGCCGGACTCCAAAGAAATTATGTTGGAGTCAGCCTGCACTCAGGGGGAATAGTCACAGAAAGCAATAACAGTTGTTTTACTGAGTGAGGAGTTTGGAAGAAGAAGAAAAGAAAATTGTGAGGTTAAATTCTAAGTGCTTCTTATATCCTGGTTTAAGGTAAAAAGGGAATGGGCTAATCAATAGTAAAGAAGTGAACAGGAGCGCAGCATATTGAACCTGTTCTAGCTAGAAGGAGTGAGAAGACTGAAAGAGTGAGTGCTGTTCCCCTGAGAAATTAAAGACAAGGGGATTTTGATTTCCTGTTTTCTGTAGCTAGATAATCAGTTTCATCAAGCCATTGGGCATCCTCACTAAGGAACCCATAGCTGTGGAGAAGATACTCTGTGCCAAGGAGGGCAGTCCCTGTTATTGATTTGTTATGTCCAAGTAGTACGTAACCCCCTGGTGGTGGACACAGCTGGAGGGAGGCCCAACGGCAGTGACATCAGGACCCATCTCGTGGAGGTGTCCACACCAGAGACCGTCACATCAGAGGTTGTGAAGCGACAGACCAAGCTTGAGACCACAGAAAAGTGTGTTCACCAGGGCTTCCCAAACCTGTCCTGGGGACCCCAGAGCCAGGCGGGTTTTCAGGATATCCACAATGAATATGCATGAGATACATTTGCATACCATGGAGACTCGGTATATGCAAATGTATCTCATGCACATTCACTGTGGAGATCCTGAAAACCCGACTGGCTGTGGGGTCCCCAGGACAGGTTTGGGAAGCCCTGGTGTACACACATCTGTGAGATATACCCTAGGTCTAGCCAGACTAGCAGCCTAGTAAAATTTATTGAGCTCAATAGAAAAACAACACAAATAGATAACATTGGGGAAAAAAAAAACAATAAACACATACAGAGAAGAAAGACAAGGATACTTACTGTAGAATGTGTCGGAAGAGCCAGGAAGACAAAAGATGCACAAAGACTCAATTTCTTAAGGTACACATTTGAAGTTTGGATATGTCTGGATGCAGAGTAAAATAAAGACAAAGTCATGCAAGAAAAAAAGATGATTATTAATATTATTTAATACTGTTATATATATGAAAAAAGTTTGAAAGCATTTAAATTTCAAATTGTTTAATGCAAAAGAAAAGAAAGAGAATTTTTTTAAAGAATTATTTCAAAGATACCTATTGAAAGAACTTGAATACTCTATTGCAGGGATGGCCAACTCCCATCTTCAAGAGCCAAGAGCAGGCCAGGTTTTTTAGGCTATCCACAATGAATATGCATGAGATATATTTGCATACAATGGTGGCGGTGCAGTCAGATCTATCTCATGCATATTCATTGTGAATATCTTAAAAATCAGGCTTGTTTGTGGCTTTTGAGGATGGGATTTGGACACTGCATGTCTATTGCCAGCAAATTCCAAATTTTTTTTTTTTTTTGAGTACAATAACATTTGTTCAACCTGTTACTTCAAGAATTATTCATTTCAGAGGTTCTCAGGACACTTATTCTAGCTTTATCCTTGCTTCCCCTCCCTACCCACAGGAGACTTTACTGGGTGAGTTCTGGACCCCATTTCTGCACAGGAGACCTAGGTAGGATGTCAAACACTACACCCTGTGAGGTTCCAAATAGATAGTTTGCAGCACAGAAACATCTAACACCCCATCAACCTCATCCAGAACTGTAGAAAAAGGTCTCTGCCACAGGGAGGAGCTGTTTAGATAACACCTCGGTTAAAGACACTGGTGAGAATCGTTCTCAGTTAAACTCCTGAGGAGACATGAATATCTTCTGGTAAACTACTATCCTTACTAAATTGTGCACATAACTTCTCAATTTATGTAAGGCAATGTCCAGCAAAGATATCCAAGGGAATAATTGATATACTTGTTTTTATAGAAAGTGTAGATATTTGATGATGCACAGTATGAAAAAACTCAAATGATTTACTCAGAGAGGATCGTATTCTATAAGTAATGTCTTTTTACTTATAACAGCTTTTCTATGCAGGCTGTTTTAAAATGACCCTTTCACTAGTTACATTCACCTCTTATACATTTGTATAGGGTTTGGATTCTCTTGAATCCATTTTGCACATTGGAAACTGATGATGTTCAAGGATAATTTAGTAAAGAACACAACCAATTGTTATTGAGACCAGGACAGAGAAAAGAATTCAGGAAAAATTGCAAATTGATTCGGACAAATCAATGTTATTTTGTAACTCAGTTTAGGTAAATATCTGTCATTTGTGGCTTGCACTGAATCTCACATCACAGAGGGATCCGAGGAAAAAAGCTTGCTAAATTAAAGTCAAATATTTATTGTAGCTTACATTAAATTCACGTGATAAGCAAATATGTCAAGAACAATAGAGCATATACTTCTACAGGAAAGGCAGCTCAGCCCAGTCTCAATTGCCCTGTTTAACATCGCCGCCAGGCTCAGCCTCCCTTCAGCAGGCCTCAGGTGAAGAAATAGGGAGAAGGGATTAGCAGTGAGGAGTTGGGAGGCCAGCAGGAGGTGTGGCCGGTGGGGGTAGCATGTTGTAATGTGCTGCTGTTTAAGAAGAGTAAGCAGACAACATGATTGGATGTTGCTAGGCATCAGTGTGGGGGCATGGTATCCCCAGAGGGACAAAAGGAGTGGGGCAGTGTTGCCCTCCTCCTTTTATCTTCTCCCTTAGGTGCTAGCAGCTTCTCTCCCTCCCTTAGCTGATGGCGTATGGGGATAGCATTCTTTTGTTACAGTGGTGTTATTGCATTTGCAAAGTTATGTTGAAGCTTGGGGATGCAGAGGAGCATGAGAAAAGTTATGTTGTGATGAAGTTCTTTGATGATTTTTGCCAGATGATTTAATGTAACATAGGTGGTTAAATCGTTGTGCTTTTGGGGGATGGGCACATTCACAAGTGGTTTCTCACTGGGATATGATAGGTTGATCGCCTTACAGACTTACGCCGATTAAACTTGAAATCCAGCTGGAGCAGAAGATGGCCTGCTGTTGGGATGTGTGGCACAGTTTGCTTAGGTGCTTGTAGGGGGTAGATCATTTTTGGGAGGGACATTGTGCTGTTTCTTGGTTCTGGGCTTTTACTGGTTTCAGTAAAGTGGTTGCCCTTGTATACAATTAAAAGAGATGTGTGGAGCTTTATTTGAGATGGAAATGGAAGGAGGCATAGTAGGTGTAGAGTTTGTTGAGCTGGGTAACATTTGAAGTGAAATATTGGTCAGTAAGCTTATAAATTCTCTTTCTCTTTCGCTCTCTTGATTTTTTTTTTAAGAATCTCATTTATACAATTACTTTGCATATAACTTGCAGATCATGACAGAGAAACTAATAGAGCACAAAATGTGGTACATTATTCATAGTGTTTCATACTGTCAGGTAAACTGATAACAAAAGCTATTGAGTTGTGTTTTGTGCAAAAAAAAAACCCCAAACCCAAAAACAGAGGCTACCCAACCACAATAAAAATAATGAACCTAAAAATGTGTCTGGTAACATAGATAAGGCAGACCACCTCTATCAATAGTAACATGTAACTATATTAAAATGTGTTCAAAGTTTGTGAATGGAGCTTTGTAGCCTAAGACCAGCACAAGTACAGCATCCTATTGATCACTTCTTGGCCTCCTTGTAGCTAAGATCCAAACGTAAAGTCTAAGCTACAAGTTGAGAATTGCCCCTTATTGGTCTTGAGGTTGAGAACCTAGACATTATTTGGTATATTTTAAAAGCCCGGCATGCACCAAAACCGGGAGATAATGCGCACAAGTCAGGCCGGCGCATGCTGCGTAGATTTTATAAGGCACCCGTGTACATGTGTATCTCCCACTACGCGCGCACAAAAGTTTTTCTCAAGAAAGGGGTGGGGCATGGTCTGGCTGGCACGGACATTCCTGTATTTCTCAATGAAACCAGTGTGTACAAACGTATGCGCACAAGCGCGCGCTGGGGTCCCCTGTCACATAATTTTTACTTCTGCTATGGATGGCATGTAAGTCAGAAAACAAAAAAAAGTCAAGAGGTGAGAGGGATTTTAAAGGTCGGGGTTAACAGGGTATAAGGAAGGCTATTTAACTAGAGGGGTTAGGAAGTCCTATTCCTTACCTAGGAGAACTGGTAATTGTGTCGGCGGGCGTGTCAACTAAAATCCCACCACTTGTGCCTTAGAAGCCACACTGTGCGTATAGGTACATGCCTACTTAATATTGTGCACACATGTGAATGTGTGCAGCCTATTTTATACCATGTGCACATATACATGCATATATTATAAAATGGCCGCGTCCCTGGGCACAAGCCAGCAAAAGCACACACATGTGCACCTACGTGGCTGTTTAAAATTTACCATCCCTGGGGATTGACATCCTGCTTCCTGATCCCAGTAGGGATATAATGATAGAACAATACATACTATGCAAAAAAATCTATGAATATTGGCACTATATAAAGAACAGTTTGCTTAAGTGCTTAATCATAGACCCAAGGAAATCAAGGTTTGAAAGGTATACATAATTAAGTATGTATAGAAGGTATAGAAGATAACTTTCAAACAACTCCATGTGCCGCCCCCCCCCCCCCCCCCCAATATTTGATCATATATGGGCATGTGGAGATCTACTACAGTATTTTATAACCTATGCATATCAGGTACATGAAGATTATAAAATATGTGTTATGTATGGCTTATGCATGAATACCTGCAATGCATTGAAAGTGCCTACTTTTCCTACCTATTTTACAAACATAGGCACATATATATTATGCGCAAAAGAAAAATACAACTTGCTTGCAAAAAATCCAGATTTGTGCATGTAAGTAGATATATTTTAATACATGTGCATGTAACTGAAATCACCAGTTTTTCTCTGATTCCTCCACCAGGTTACATCAGACTTTGTCTAAGTCATAGAGACCTAGTTCTTCAGCCTGAACTCCTCCCCCTTCATCAACAACCTCCCACCCAGCCAATACTTGACAACTGGCCAATCTGATATTTGTTGTGCGAGATAATTAACAGGTGTAAAATTACATGAATAAGTTACTGCATGTACTCATGTAAATCTCTTATAAAATAGCACCATATACATGTACCTCTTAGCCACGGCCCAGAATGCCTCTAGACTGCCCCCATTTTATGCAGGTAAATATATATATATTTTTGAGATTTCTAAAATAGCATGTACGAAAGTGCAAGCTACTTATGAGCTTATATGTTCATTTTGGGGTAGATTTTTAAAGGTGCTCGCGCTACCTGGCATGCACACATGTATGCCCGATTTTATAAAATCGGAGTTTGGCGCACACAAGGGGGTGCACAGTTGTGCACCTTGCATGCGCCAAGCCTGCTTCGAGCCGCGCTGCCTTCCCCTGTTCCCTCCCTTTGAAATCGGAGCGGCCTCAGAGGGAACATCCCTACTCCCCGCCCCACGCGGTTATGCGTGTAAATTCTGAGGATTTACGTGCATAACCCTTTTAAAATCCGCCCCAAAGTGGTTTTGGCAGCTTGGAAGCTTTACACAGACCGGTGCTAGAAGCTAGAAGATCGGTGTTTAGAAGCTCTTATGAGCCCTGAAAAGATAAGTGAAATAATCAACTACTATAAGTCATTTGGACATATATTTCGAATAGCAATGGGTAACTGAACAAATGGATATTACAGGGATTTTTTTCTCATGATGATGGCTTTCAAAGGCTACAACCTCCACTAGAAGTTATTATATTGACATTATATGGGTGCACTTATGAGGTTTTATCCTCCTATTTTCTCCATTGCTTTTGATAGTTTATAGCTAGAAGTATGTATTGCTATATGTGGGTTGTATAAAAAATTAGTAAAAAGGAATATAAATTATTTAGAGTGATTTCAACTGAAGACAAAAATAAATAAAATCTTCCAAAACAATGTTTTGAAATAAAGTGAAGTGTATATTTGCACATTATTGGTTATTTTAGATACACCAGTGAGTTTGTCTAGTTATTTTTGATTTATCATTTTCAATAATACTCTAAACTTTTACAATAAAAGCATGGTGAAACAGATTACTCCAGAGAGTGGCTAAAAATAGCCATCTAATTTATCTACATAAATTCTGGGTTGTTCTGTGGACAGGGTTAATTTGAAGGGGCAGTTAAATGGCTAGTGTGTGCTAGCTCATTTCACAGGATATTCCTAGGTGCAATTATAGCTGACAAATCTAGCTAGCTAGGTTTAGTCTGTTATATTTAATCGTATTTCCAGCTAAATCCTAACCAACTAGGTTATAGCTAAAAACTATCCTAAACATAACTGGCTATCTTAGCCACTCAGTTATGCTTGCAAAAGCATCCTGAGGGCAGATAACTTTCAAGCAAATGAGCATGTTGGCCTATCATGAGCAGATATAAGCAATTATTTTATAATACATGCATATGATATACTCACAATTTATAAAATACATGTATCTCTGCCACACGCCAACATATGTGTATATTTAGGTTTACTTTGGAATACATGCAATGCATTGAAATCATGTATATCAATGCATTTAATGTGCATACATTTCTTACCTATTTAAAAAAACATAAGTGCAAACATTTTACACGCAAAACTAAAGTAGGGCTTACATAGGTCTGCCAAATTTGAAATATGTGTATGTAAATAATATTAACTAGTTTACCAATTAGTCCACCAGTTCACCTAGTCTTTCTCCAGATCATCAAGTCCTTCTTGGTTCTTTAGCCTCAAAACCTCCCCCCCCCCCCCCCAAATTACCCAGATCTCCCACCCAGTCAGTACTACACAATAAACACATTTATTATCACTAACACAAGATAATTAGCAGGTGTAAAATTATGCAAGTATGTTGCCAAATATATGAAAATGCTGCCACATTTATATTTGCATGAATAATTCTAGGGTACATATTCAAAAGCTATTTAGATAGATAACAGGGAAGTCATCTGTCTAAATGGCTTAGCTACATATTTAAAAAGCTTATCCGGCTAAATTTTAGCTGGATAATGAATTATCCGTCTACAATTTAGCCAGGTGAGTTGGGGCATTCCTGGGGAGGGAGGGAGGCGTTCCAGTGAGGAGCGGAGTTAGCTGGTTAACTTAACTGGCTAACTCTAGACGTGCCATGTCCGGCTAACTCTAATGTATCCGGGTATATTCAGTGCTGCGTTAATATCCTGTTTAAGGCCTAGATTTATCATTTTGGTATATTTATAGCAAGCCTAATGCCTACGTTAGAAAAAGGGGGCATAGATAGGCACATTTCCCATTTACTTGAACGCATAGTTATTTTACTGCAAATTGCAATCTGTGCTATTATCGTCATTTGTTGTAGCGGCCAAAAACATTTTTATCACATTTTGAGAGAGAGAGAGAGTCTCAATATAGCAAAGTGGGGTCACTTTGGGCCTCATTTTCCAATATCACATTGGTATCGCATGCGATACCAAAAAGGGGTGTACCTTATGCTAATAAGCATGTATATTGCGAGTTGTACTATCTCCTATGGAAAAGGCTGTTATCGCAAGTTGCACTATTAGCCCAATTTGGGCTACATTGCCGGTATATCGCGGTTCACGATGCCTCCTGACAGGCCTGTTTCAGTATGAGAGAGAGAGAGAGAGCACCTTGCCATAGTGTCCCCTCTCTAGACAGGTATTTGTATCCCTATGGGAGGCCCACCTAGTTACTCAAGGTGAGGTTTAAGTATTAGTGTAGGGGGTTAGGGGCCACTTTCACATTCAACATGAGACGTATGAACAGAACAGTGGTCTCTTGTGAAGATTTGATGACCTATGGAGTGAGGAAACTCACTCCAAAATGAGATTTGGGCAATGTTCTCTCAACCTAGCTTGATAGAACATAGGGATACAAATACCTGTCTAGGGAGGGGACACTATGGCAAGGCGTGCGCTCTTTCTCTCTCTCTCTCTCTCTCTCTCTCTCT
This sequence comes from Rhinatrema bivittatum, assembly GCF_901001135.1. Lineage (NCBI taxonomy): Eukaryota > Metazoa > Chordata > Amphibia > Gymnophiona > Rhinatrematidae > Rhinatrema > Rhinatrema bivittatum. The sequence continues at coordinate 323,236,147 of NC_042615.1, read as the reverse complement.
CATACTGAAACAGGCCTCTTAGGAGGCATCGTGAACCGCGATAAACCTTTACCGGCCTGTAGCGCATGCGATCGCACAACGTAACGCAAATGAAAGAGGTGTAGTTATTGGCCGCGTTAGGAGCCACGCTAACAGTGCGGCTGTTTCGCGGCACACGATAAATCCTCCCTACTTTACATTTGCCCCGCCTCAACTCCGCCCCTGAATACGAAATTAAAAATTTGCATTCGCAAACCGCGTTAACTGCTGTTAGCGCGGTTTGCGGAATTATCACGCGCGGTAACTCCTTGGAAAATGAGGCCCTTTGTTAGTTATAGCACTATAATAGTGTGGACTTAAATGCAGGGTGAGGGGTCGGGGGTAGGGAAGACTTGGGGGCAGTTTTAGAATCATCATCCCAGGTACAAACAGCCTGTTCAGGCCAGGGAGAGAGTGCAGTGTACAAATCTATGTTTCTTTCAACTCTCAGTGCTACAAATGATACCCAAAGTTCACAAGTGTCTACTGTGCTGTTTGTACCTGTGATGATATATCTAAAACTGCCCTCCAAGCCTTCCCCACCCCGACTCCTTACCCCAAGTTTTAAGTTCACCCTATTATGTTGCTATAAATAGCAAAGTGACTCAAGTTTGCTCTCTCTCTCTCTCTGAACTGCAAAATGTGGTAAGCCATGCAGGGGAAAGTTAGCTGGCTATAGTTATCTGTGATGTGAAACTTCCTTGTTGGTTCCTCTCGATATAGGCCCTTGACGAAAGGACTGTACTGTGTATTTTAATTATTTGATCAGGATTTTGAATAAAAGGCTATTTTGAATGGACAAATCTCACTTGAATTTATTGAATAGCTTGAAATGATATCACATATTCTTTATTTATAGACACACAAACATAGCCTAATCATTCAAACCTAGAGACTTTAAAGAAATTGTGATTCATCTATTGTTACCCCATTGACATGAAAGTAAGTCATCCAACACTCTAAGCATCTTGTTCAGCATTCCATATGTTTTGGGCACATGGTGGGCCAAATGTACTAGAGGGTTTTTTTATTTTGGAAAAAATGTTTAGTAGATGTTATATATAAAAAAAAGAATAATGGGTATTTGATTTTGGTTTTTTGTTTGCTTTTTTTTTTTACACAATACATTGCACTGCCTAGACCTGATGTATAGAAAAGATTTTAAGTAAGTAAATAAATAAATAAATAAATAAATAAAATATTTTATTCTTTATGGTTTTTCAGGTTTTATATATTATGCATCTCGTCATATTGATAGGTTCTGTGTGTTCACTATTTAGTGGACAAAAAGACTGACCACATAGTTATATTTATTAAAACAATTGAATGAAGCTACTTACATGGATGAAGCTGACATGAATCCAATAATTAAAAGCAGAGGAAGGGATAATAACAAGGCCAGCAATATAATTGATGTTCTTCCTCTAGATATTTAATTAGAAATGTAAAACTTTCCAGAGGTGAAATCCACTTCATGAGGCTTAACTCATCAAATAATAATTGATTTAAATGTTAGGATTTGACAACATTTTCTATGGCTACCTTTCACATAGATAAAGGGATATTTTTCTTTCTTGAATTTATTATTAGCCAAATCAGAGCAATAATGTTTAAATTATTTCCTAACAATGCATTTCAAGAAAATATTACAAGCCCAATATTAACCCACTATGTCCCAGTGTCCTATTTAGAGGTCAGCTTCTTAAAAACTTTGGGACATAATGGGTTAAAAAAACTGACAGGGTCATTCATTAAAATACAATGGGTTATTATTGTGTGCATTAGGGTCTTATTGCACCGTTAACATTTAAATGAGGGAAAGGGGAGAAGTTGGGGCGGGGTTAATAAAATTTTATTACCGGTACCACTGCGAACAATAATGTTTTACACATTATCATCAGCAGTAGTACCGGAATTACCTACAGCTTTATCAGTATTATGGAGGCAATTGTGGGCAGCACAGCTGCAATGCAGCCACCAGCTCAGTACCAACCCCCAGCCCCCTTTTTTTTTGTGACTCATCATTCCTCTATAATAATAATTATTATAATAATTATATAATTCTATAATAATTATAATAATAATTATAGCAGAATGCTGAATCCTGGGGTTAGCTGGTTAAGACAGTTTTATCTGGCTAAGTACCACTGAATATCCCATTATGGTCAGCAGGTACCACTTAACCAGAAAGTGACTTATTCAGATAGGGCCGGATTTTAAAAGGGCCACGCACGTAAATCGGGTAGCGTGCGCACATGTATGCCCATGTGCAACCTGTTAAAATCTACCCCATAATTTTTTAGCCCTATAACTCAGGGGCGAAGAATGGGTGGATTAGAGAGGAGTTGAGTTAGCCAGAAAAGTAGTCAGGTTAACTTAGATATTCAGAATTAGCTGCAAAACGTATCTGGTTTTCTCTGGTTGGGCCACAGGGCTGTCCTAAAGTTTGCTGAATTCATTTATCCAGCTATATTTAAGATAGCTGCATATATTCACTGGCGCTTCCATGCTGCTGAATATCCCGCTAACAGGGTCATTCATCAAAATGCGTTATAGCGTCAATGCCCGCGATAACTGCAAAATGCATGCATTAATACCACAACGCATGCTATAATTGCGGTACCACATGGCATGAATGCACATTTTCAAAGGGGTGAGTTGGGGGAGGGGTTTGGGTTGGAATAATGGAAATGAGGGGCATTATCGCATGTTTTAACACTGGAAATAACTACACCTTTTTTCCTGGGGTTGAGCTGTGCGATATGCCCAAAACAGCTGTAATACAAATTGCATTTTGGCCATTGCTAAGAGAGAGAGACTCTGAGGGGGGGTGGGGGGGGAGAGGCTTCACAGTATTAGGAAAGGTACACAAAGATGGGCTTCATCTATGTGTACCTGTCATCACTCCAAATCACATCAAATCTTTACTGATGTGTACCATGCTGTTCGTACCTCTGACTATGCATGTAAAACACAGTCCCCGAAAACCCCACTCTGAGTTACTAGTTGCCCCTCTTACAGTGGTATAAAAAATAGTTTACTTGTATGAGAGCCTTATAAAGAGTCTCTCTCTCTCTCTCAACAGAAATTATGATAAATATTGCAATTTGCATATGCATTTCATGATGTGTTTTTTGTCATGTGTGTTAAGGCCCTAACACATTTTGATGGATGACCCTGTTAGCCAGCTAAGTCTGGTCAGACAAAAGAGCTGTCCTAAAGATAGTCAGCTATATTTAATAATGCATCTTCACTATTTAGTATACCTCCAAAGTTAGCTGGATAAGTGTATATGCACCTCCAGTTTTCTTATTTTTCTTAGGGGCTTGAGGCAAGATATCCTGACATCTTTATGTCATTTTTAATTTTTTTATATATAGCCATGACGACATTTGAGAAATCTCTGCACTTGAAGATGATTTCTTTCTTGGGAGGCCTAGCAGATTCATCCTAGGGCTAAAAATTCTACATCTGCACTGCATGTGTGACATCTTCTGAAATGAGCTGTGGCCTCTCTTTCTATCCTCCTTGTTGTTCCTATGGTCCTTCTACTCTCTCATTCTATTCTCCACCTGCATCCAGTCCTGTTTTCTCTCTCTCTTTCCCCTCTCTGTCTGTATCCTTCCATTTCCCAAGTCAAAAAGAATCCAGGAAAGCTATAGTGTCAAATGTAAGGATATGTAATTTCCTCCTGTATAATTTTCAAATTTCTGAAATTTTTAGAGGACTATCATACTTGAAAACAACAGTATTTCATCTGTCCTTGGTTTTAACATTACAATTACCTGCTTAAAACAGTTCACTGTTTGTGTTCTAGTCTTCTTTTGGAAAAAATTTAAACCTCACTGCAGTTAAAAATACTTTATTATATCACTACCTAGTTGTACTTAATTGAAGTCATGGAGCCAACATAGCTGTTCCTCATTTCCTGCATTTTGATATTATCTGCAACAGAAGGATGGATGATTTTTGCTACAATCCAGGCTGTGCACATTATGGGACAAGAACAGAAAGTTGTTAACTGAATAAAAAGCTGATCAAGCAACAAAAATCAGAAGGTGTTCGTCAATGCAGTTCACACTGGTGAAGGAGAAGTGACCAGTGGGATGCCTTAGGGTTTGGTGCTGAGGCAGTATGGTTTTTTTTTCCCATATTTTTATTAGCAATGTTATAGCATGACATTAAGAAAAAATATGACTGCTTGAAAATGACATATTTAATAGACTACACAAATCAGAAGGGATAGATAGTTTGAACAAAACTGCAGAAATGATAAAGGAATTTTATATCATACTTCAATGGGAAAAAAAAAGTTAAATCATGCATTTTGGATGCAGAAACTAATTAGCCACTTACCTATTAGTAGGACAAAAAGTGCAAACTAACAGAAAAAGGGATAGTAATCATTTCACATGACGTGAAGGATGACTGTCAGTGTGATAAAACATAAGAAAATATGAGGTAATGCTTCTCAACTGAGACTGTAGCTAATTCCATGAAATACTTATTGACATGAGGTGGTAGTACCAAAAAAGTGACAGAATTTGAGCAAAAAGTGAAATAATGATTGAGACTGAATAGGGTCTACAGCAATGCAGAGGATCATGAGGGCAAAATATGCTTATTTGCACATGATATGAAAATCTGTAAGAACATAAGAAATGCCGTACTGGGTCAGACCAAGTTCCATCAAGGCCAATGTTCTTTCTCTAACAAGCTGGGTCACAGGTATCTGTTAGGGATGTGAATTGTTTTTTGACGATTTAAAATATCGTCCGATATATTTTAAATTGTCAAAAATCGTTAGAAGCGCGATACAATAGGAATTCCCCCGATTTATCGTCAAAAATCGTAAATCGGGGGAAGGGGGAGGGCGGAAAAACCGGCACACTAAAACAACCCTAAAACCCACCCCGACCCTTTAAAATAAATCCCCCACCCTCCCGAACCCCCCCAAAATGCCTTAAATTACCTGGGGTCCAGAGCGGGGGTCCCGGTGTGATCTTTTACTCTTGGGCCTGCGGTGCATTGTAGAAATGGCACCGGCGCTACCTTTGCCCTGTCAGGGCAAAGGTAGTGCCGGCGCCATTTCGTTTTTTGTCCCCCGATGTCAGGAGCGTAAGAGATCGCTCCCGGACCCCCGCTGGACCCCCAGGGACTTTTGGCCAGCTTGGGGGGGCCTCCTGACCCCCACAAGACTTGCCAAAAGTCCAACGGGGGTCTGGGAGCGACCTCCTGCACTCGAATCGTTTTGCCGTACAAAATGGCGCCGGTCATACGGCAAAACGATTTGACTGCAGGAGGTTATTCCTGGACCCCCGCTGGACTTTTGGCAAGTCTTGTGGGGGTCAGGAGGCCCCCCAAGCTGGCCAAAAGTCCCTGGGGGTCCAGCGGGGGTCCGGGAGCGATCTCCTATGCTCCTGACGTCGGGGGACAAAAAACAAAATGGCGGTGGCGCTACCTTTGCCCTGTCATATGACAGGGCAAAGGTAGCGCCGGCGCCATTTCTACAACGCACCGCAGGCCCGAAGGTAAAAGATCACACCGGGACCCCCGCTCTGGACCCCAGGTAATTTAAGGCATTTTGGGGGGGTTCGGGAGGGTGGGGGATTTATTTTAAAGGGTCGGGGTGGGTTTTAGGGATGTTTTAGTGTGCCGGTTTTCCCGCCCTCCCCCGATTTACACGATATTTACAAAAACAAAACCGCAACGATCCGATTCCCTCCCCCCGCCAGCCAAAATCGATCATTAAGATGATCGATCACACGATTCACATCTCTAGTATCTGTCAGATCCCCAACAGGTGATCTATTTCTTGTATCATACTTCCATGGATAAATGCTGGCTTTTCCAAATCTATTTAGCTAATCAGTTTTTATATATTTTTCCTTCAGGAACTTGTCCAATCCTCTTTTGAACTCTACTACGTTAGTTCCCTAGACCACATCCTCTGGCAATTGATTCCATAACTTGATTTTGTGCTGAGTGGAAAAAAAAATACTTCCAATGATTAGTTTGAAAGAGTTAATAACTGTTCCCTATTTACCAGTACCACCTCACTCATGATTTTATAAATTTCAGTCATATTCCCATAAATTTCAGTCAAATTCCCTCTCAGTCAACTCTTTTCCAAGCTAAAGAGCACTAATCTGATTAGCTTTTGTCCATAAGGAAGCTTTTCCATCCCCTGTATCATTTTTGTTGCCATTTTTTGTACCTTTTCTATATCTGCTATGTTGTTTTTGAGATGGGGCAATCAGTACTACACACAATATTCAAGGTGCGATCGCAAAATATATCTACACAAAGGTATTATGATATTCTCAGTTTTGTTCTTTATTCTTTCCAAATAATTCCTAATATTTAGTTTGCCTTTTTGACCACTGCCACACACTGAGCTGAAGATTTCAAGGTATTGTCCTCAAGGACTCCAAAGTCCTTTTCCTGGATGTTGATTCCTAACACATAACCCAGCATTGTGTACTTGTAGTTGGGATTATTTTTTCCTATGTGCATAACTTTGTACTTGCCCACATTAAATTGCATCTGCCATCTAGAAGCCCAATCTCCTAGTCTCACAAGTTCCTTCTGCAGTTCACAATACGCTATCATTTTAATAAGTTGAAGCAGTTTTGTATCATCTCTAAATCTGGTCCCCTTACTCATCTTTCCTTTCTCAAGATCATTTATGAATATGTTAAATAGCACAGGTTCTAATAAAGACTCTTGGGTCACTCCACTAATGACTCTGTCATTTGGAAAACTGACCATTTAGTCCTACCCTCTGTTTCCGTCCTTTTATCTAGTTATCAATCTATAATAGGACACTGCCTCTGACCTCATGATCTCCCAATTTCAGGAGGAGTCTCAAATGAGGGTCTTTGTCTAATGCCTTCTGAAAATCAAAATGCACTATATCAACCGCATGCTTATTTATACCCTCCAAAAAATCTAGTATATTGGTAAGGCAAGACTTCCCTTTGAAAACCCAGGCTGAATCTGTCCCATTAAACCATATCTATTTATGTGGTCAGTAATTGTGATTTTAAGAATAGCTAAGACCAGGTACTCAGCACAGAAGTCAGGCTTACCAGTCTATAGTTCTCCTGGAGCCCTAATTAAAATTTAGCATTGCATTGTCCACTCTCCAATCTTCTGGTACCATAGCTGTTTTAAATATGTTGCAAATCACTGGAAACAGGACTGGAATTTCTTTTATGAGTTCCTTCAGAACTTTGAGGTGAATACCATCCAGTCCGGGTGATTTGTTATTCTTTAATCTGTCAATCTGAGTTATTATGGCCAACATTTTGACATTGATTCCATCTAGTTGCTCTGAATCACCACCATAAAAAAATGTTTCTTATATTTATTTATTTCGAGGTTTTTATATACCGAAGTATAGCGGGAAGCCTTCACTCCGGTTTACAAGATAACAACTTAATACATTTTGGTAACACTGGAACGAATTGATATATATATATATATTTATTTATTTATTTATAATTTTTATATACCGACATTCTTACATTAAAATGCAAATCATACCAGTTTACATAAAACAGAAAAAGCAGGAAAAAATATTTCCATAGTCAAATACAGAGAACATTTATAATAAAATTGTTAACAAAGGCATAAGGTAGGAACTTGAAAAAAGGTTACTTAACAGAAAACGTAAAAGAAAAAATAGTAAATGAAGCACGAAGAGTTGACGTCAGGGGAGGGGCATGGTCACACAGCGCAGTCACCCATTTCCCCTCACCTCCTGATGATAGTTCCGTTTCTTTTTTTATTATTTAAGATGGTGTTCACTTCTTGCGGGGGCCCAGGATGGAGGGTGGCCTCCCCGCTCGCTGGCGCCTGATGGTGAGGCGCTTTTCAACTGCCGCCGGAGCTCACAGTGACATCGGGGGAGGGACATGGTCACACAGCGCAGTAACATATAGTAACATATAAATATAGTAACAAACAGTAACATTTTGGTAATACTGGAACGAATTGATATACAGTGATCAGGATAACAACTTGATACAGTTTGGTAAAACTGGATCGGAATAATAAATAGTGAACTGAGTAATGGACGGGTTAGAAGGGGGAGCAGCGAATACAGCCGATTACAAGCTTAAAAGTTTAGAAAAGGGGGGCGGCGGTTACAACCTGGGAAAGGGTACTTTACAACAAATAAAGTCGGGGAATAGCTGGCATAACTCAAGGAGGAGCGAGGTAGAACGGGGGAAGATAGGAACGGGGAGGGGGTGGATTAGGAACGGGGAGGGGGGGTCTGGAGGGGCAGGGGGAGGATGGGAAGGAGGGAGGGTGCTTGGGGGGAGTCGGTAAGATGTGCTAAGTGGTGGAGAGAAGTGACGGCTTAGCCGACTCCGTCCCGGAAAGTTAAGTTGAAATACCAGATTTTGAGTTCCTTTTTAAAAGATTTAATGTCACTGAGAGATCTTAGGTATTGAGGTTGGGAGTTCAATAAATTGGGTCCTGCGATAGAGAAGGCTCTGTTTCTTGTGGCGGTCAGTTTGGCAATACTGGGGGAAGGTGTGTCAAGGTTCCATTTGCATGCGTATCTAGTGGGCCGTTGTGCTTTGTGGTGAATCATGTCATTGAGGGCGTGGTCAGTTTGTTCGAAAATTGTGTTGTGGACGATTGTCAGGGTTTTGAATTTGATTCTTTGTGCTATCGGTAGCCAGTGGAGACTTTTCAGGACGGGGGTGATATGATCTGATTTCTTCTTGCCAGTGAGGATTCTAGCGGCAGCGTTTTGTAACATTTGGAGTGGTTTTATGGTGGATTTTGGGAGGCCGATCATAAGAGAGTTGCAATAGTAGAGGCTGTTGAAGATCAGGGACTGCAGAACTGTACGGAAATCTTGGTGGTGGATGAGTGGTTTAAGATGTTTCAGGATGTGAAGTTTCATAAAGCCTTCTTTCGTTTTCGCGGTAATGTTCTTTTTTAGGTTGAGTTCATTGTTGATCCAGATTCCGAGGTCTTTTGTTGTGTTTTTGAGTTGTATGCAGGTGTTGTCAATTTGTAGGAAGTGTGGGGAAGATGGCAGCCATGGGTTGTGTTTGCCAATGAGGATTCATTTGGTTTTATTCATATTGAGACATAGTTTAAGTTGGTTTAGTTTGTCTCTGATGGCGATTAGGTGTTTGGCTGTGGAGGACAGAGCATCTTCAATGGAGTTGGAAATGGGGATGATTAGTTGAATGTCATCTGCGTACATAAAAAAAGTTAGGCTGAGACTTGAGATGAAGTGGCAGAGTGGGAGTAGGTATATATTAAAGAGTGTGGCAGATAGGGCGGAGCCTTGTGGTACCCCAGTGTCGAGGGGGAGGGGGGTAGATGAATTGTTGTTGACGGTGACCTTGAAGAATCTATCTTTTAGAAAGGAGGTGAACCAGCTTAGTGTTTTGTCGGCCAGGCCAATGTGCATCAGGCTGGAAATCAGGGTATCATGATCAACCGTGTCAAAAGCCGCGGAGAGATCAAGTAGGATGAGTAGGTGGTTAAGTTTGTCGTCTAGGCCTCTGATTAATTTGTTTGATAGGTTGATTAGTAGAGTTTCGGTGCTTCTGTTTTTTCTGAATCCGTGTTGTGATGTATGGAGGATATTTGTTGTCTTCTAAATGCTCATTAAGCTGGATCAAGGCTGCTTTCTCCGTTAGCTTGGCGAGGAATGGGAGGTTTGACATGGGGCGGTAGTTATTCAGGTCATCAGAGTCTAGGTTCTTCTTTTTCAGTATAGGAGTGATGGTTGCTGTTTTTAGTTGGGAGGGGAGTATCCCTTCTTCGAGGGATTTGTTTATGATGGCTGCGATGGTCGGAGCAATGACATGTGCCATTTCTTTTAGGTATCTGGTTGGGATTGTGTCTAGCTCGTGGCGTGCTGGGTTGATTTTTGTTAGTAGGTTTTCGGCATCTTTGTTGGAAATAGGGGTGAAATTTGTCCATGGAGTTGTGGTATATTTTGTGTTATGATCCTCCCTAATTGATAGAGAGTTAAATGTGTTGGTAATCTTACTTATTTTGTTCTTGAAGAACAGGGCTAGATCTTGGCTTAGGTTGTTTGAGTTTGTTGTGGTAGAACGGTGGTTGTTTTCTTCGGTCAGATTTCTTACAATATTGAAAAGAGCATTAGAATTGTTTGATGAATACTTTATCTTAAGGCTGTAGTAGTCTCGTTTGGCATTCATGATTTCTTTTTTGTAGGTAGCGAGTAGCGTACGGTAACGTTGAGTGGTTTCTGGGCATATCTATTTTCTCCATTCCTTTTCTAATTTTCTTAGAATGTAAGGGTATGTAAGGGTATGACCTCTTACATCCTCCTCAGTAAGACAGAGGCAAAGAATTCTTATCATGTTTCTGTTCTTCCCTTATCTTTTCTGACCGCCCATTATATACCTTGGTCATTTAACAGTCCAATTTAATTCCTCAAAGGCTTTTTGCTTCAAATATACCTAAAAAACTATAGATATATCAGGAATGCTGGAAAAAAATAAAAAAAGGGATTTAAAAAATGGAAGAATGGACAAAGGTTTAGAAGTTTTTGTTTCAAGGCAAAACATGCAAAAGCATGACTCTAGTGTGCAAGTATCTGTTAGTCACTTACCAGTTTGAAAAACAAGAACTGACAAGGGTGAAAGTCCTAGGAAAGACATCTAGGCGTAATCATTTCAGATTACCTGAAAAATAAATGTGAATATATTAACCAACAGTAGAAAATTAATGTATACTCAGATGTATAAGTAGAGGTGTCGTTACATGTGATACATGTGATATCCCACCTTGAGTACTGTGTTCATGCCTGAAGCTATACCATCCTAAGGACATTGATAGATCACAGGGCCTGCAACAGAGAGCTTAACCAAGCTATCACTGTAAAGACTGGAGATAAAGCTAAAAAAGGAAAGAAAGAAGGGAAAGAGAGATTATGAGAGAAATATTCAAATATTTAGCAGGCTTCAATAAAGAACAGAAAGGTACAATATTTCATACAAATAGAAATTCAATGACGTCATGATATGAGCTGCAGAATGACAGGATATGAAATAAAAAAGAAGGAAATGCCTGGAATATGCAAGGATGGTGGAGGTCAATTCTGTGACACAACTCAAACATGCTTTGGATGGATAGAGCAAGCATTGGTGCGAGCAGGATTGAGACTTTGTAACAGGGTGGAGAAGTCTGTGTGCTACTAGGACACAGAGGCAAAAACTCATAATAAAAACCTTTAAAAATATATCCAAAGCAGAAAGCCTGCGACGGAGTCGATTTGACCATTAGATGATTGAGGGGTTAAAGGGGCACTTATGGAAGATAAGGCCAATGCAGAAAGACTAAATGATGCTGGGGAGATGCCGGTTCCAGAGATGATTTTCAAGGGTGATGATTCAAATGAACTGAACAAAATTATGGTGAACCTGGAAGATGTAGTAGGCCAGATTTACAAACTGAAGAGTTGTAAATTGCGTAGACCAGATAGTATATACCCCAATGTTCTAAAAGAACTAAAAAATGAAATTTCAGACCTATTAGTACAAATTTTTACCCTATCATTAAAATCTTCCATTTTACCTGAAGACTAGAGGATGTCCAATGTAACCCTGATATTGAAAAATGGCTCCAGGGGAGATCAAGGAAACTATAGATCAGTGAGCCTGACTTCAATGACAGGAAATTCATGGAAATTGTTATAAAGAATAAAATCACAGTACATTTAGATAGACATGGTTTAATGGGACGCAGCCAGCATGGATTTACCCAAGAGAAGTCTTGCCTCACAAATCTCCTACATATTTATGAAGGTGTGAATAAACATGTGGACAACGGTGAACCAGTAGATGTGTGGGGTATTTGGATTTTCAGAAGGTGTTTGACACAGGCTTCTAAGAAAATTAAAAAGTCATGGGATAAGAGGCAATATCCTTTTATAGATTGGAAACTGGTAAAAAGACAGGAAACACATAGGGCCAGATTTTCAAAGGGGTACGCGCGTACCCCCGAAAACCTGGCCCAAACACCCCCTGCGCGCGTGAGCCTATGTTGCATAGGCTTCTGGCGCGCGCAAAGCCCTGGGACACTTGTCGGGGGCGTGTCACGAGTGGCGCGTCATCGGTGGGCATGTCGAGGTGGCGTGACGCGGTTGGAGCATCATTTGGGGGTGGTGCCGCAGGCGTGGTTTCGGCCCGGGGGCGTTCTGGGGGCATGGCCACGGCCTCCGGACCAGCCCCCAGACCAGTACATGGAGCGCGGCAGCCGGCCTGGTGCATGCAAAGTTATGCCTGCTTCGAGCAGGCGGAACTTTTGTGATAGAGGTGGGGGGGGGGGTTTAGATAGGGCTGGGGGGTGGATTAGGTAGGGGAAGGGAGGGGGTGTTGGGGGGAGGGAACGGAGGCAAGCTGCGCGGCTCGGCGCGCACAGGCTGCCAATTTTGGGCAGCCTTACGCTCGCCGACCCTGGATTTTAATGGATATGCGCGGCTACGCGTGTATCTATTGAAATCTCACGTACTCTTGTTCGCGCGTGCGCAGATTTATAAAATCTGCCCCATTGTAGGGGAAAAAAGGTAAACAGTAGAGTGCCTCAGGGATCTGTACTAGGAATGGTGCTATTTAACATATTTAAGAACATAAGAACATAAGAAAATGCCATACTGGGTCAGACCAAGGGTCCATCAAGCCCAGCATCCTGTTTCCAACAATGGCCAATCCAGGCCATAAGAACCTGGCAAGTACCCAAAAACTAAGTCTATTCCATGTAACCATTGCTAATGGCAGTGGCTATTCTCTAAGTGAACTTAATAGCAGGTAATGGACTTCTCCTCCAAGAACTTATCCAATCCTTTTTTAAACACAGCTATACTAACTGCACGAACCACATTCTCTGGCAACAAATTCCAGAGTTTAATTGTGCGTTGAGTAAAAAAGAACTTTCTCCAATTAGTTTTAAATGTGCCCCATGCTAACTTCATGGAGTGCCCCCTAGTCTTTCTACTATCCGAAAGAGTAAATAACCGATTCACATCTACCCGTTCTAGACCTCTCATGATTTTAAACACCTCTATCATATCCCCCCCTCAGTCGTCACTTCTCCAAGCTGAAAAGTCCTAACCTCTTTAGTCTTTCCTCATAGGGGAGTTGTTCCATTCCATTTATCATTTTGGTAGCCCTTCTCTGTACCTTCTCCATCGCAATTATATCTTTTTTGAGATGCGGTGACCAGAATTGTACACAGTACTCAAGGTGCGGTCTCACCATGGAGCGATACAGAGGCATTATGACATTTTCCGTTTTATTCATCATTCCTTTTCTAATAATTCCCAACATTCTGTTTGCTTTTTTGACTGCCGCAGCACACTGCACCGACGATTTCAATGTGTTATCCACTATGACACCTAGATCTCTTTCTTGGGTTGTAGCACCTAATATGGAACCCAGCATTGTGTAATTATAGCATGGGTTATTTTTCCCAATATGCTTCACCTTGCACTTATCCACATTAAATTTCATCTGCCATTTGGATGCCCAATTTTCCAGTCTCACAAGGTCTTCCTGCAATTTATCACAATCTGCTTGTGATTTAACTACTCTGAACAATTTTGTGTCATCTGCAAATTTGATTATCTCACTCGTCGTATTTCTTTCCAGATCATTTATAAATATATTGAACAGTAAGGGTCCCAATACAGATCCCTGAGGCACTCCACTGTCCACTCCCTTCCACTGAGAAAATTGCCCATTTAATCCTACTCTCTGTTTCCTGTCTTTTAGCCAGTTTGCAATCCACGAAAGGACATCGCCACCTATCCCATGACTTTTTACTTTTCCTAGAAGCCTCTCATGAGGAACTTTGTCAAACGCCTTCTGAAAATCCAAGTATACTATATCTACCGGTTCACCTTTATCCACATGTTTATTAACTCCTTCAAAAAAGTGAAGCAGATTTGTGAGGCAAGACTTGCCCTGGGTAAAGCCATGATCTGGAAAGGGGCACAATGAGTGAGGTGCTTAAATTTGCGGATGAAACAAAATTATGCAGATTAGTTAAATCTCAACCGAATTGTGATAAATTGCAGGAGGATATTGTGAGACTGTAAAATTGGGCTTCCAAATGGCAGATAAAATTTATTGTGGACAACTGCAAGGTGATGCATATAGGGAAAACATAACTCTTGCTGTGGTTACACAATGTTAGGTTCTACAATAGGAGTTACCACCCAGGAAAGAGATCTAGGCATCAAAGTGGATAATACATTGAAATCAGCAGCTCAGTGTGCTTTGGTGGTCAGAAAAGCAAACAGAATGTTAGGAAATTATTATGAAGAGAAATACAAATAACATGGTGGATGTCATAATGCCTCTGTATTGCTCCATGGTGAGACTGCACCTTGATTACTGTGTGTCATTCTGACTGCCACATCCCAAAAAAGATATGGTTGCACTGGAGAAAGTAAAGAGAAGGATGACCAAAATGATAAAGGGGCTAGAACAGCTCCCCTGTGAGGAAAGGCTAAAGAGGTTAGGGCTGTTCATCTTGGAGAAGAGACAGCTGAGGGAGGATATGATAGTGGTCTACAAAATCATGAAAAGACTTGAACGGGTAAATTTGAATTGGTTGTTTACTCTTTTGAATAATACAAGGACTAGAGGGCACTCCATGAAGTTAGCAAGTAGCTCATTTAAAACAAATTGGAGAAAATTCTTTTTCAGTCAACTCATAATTAAGCTCTGGAATTCATTGCCAGAGGATATGGTTATGTCAGTTAGTGTAACTGTGTTTAAAAAAGGTTTGGATGAGTTCCTACAGCAGATGTCCATAAACAGCTATTAATCAATATGGATTAGTAGTTTGGGATGTATTCATTTAGGGGTAGATTTTAATAGATGTGTGAGCGCGGCCATGTGCACATGCTATCCAGCGCGCACACATGGACACACGATTTTATAACAAGTGCGCGCATGTTATAAAATCGGGGGTCGGCGCGCGCAAGGGGGTACACAATTGTGCAACTTGCGCGCACCGAGCCCGTGCCAGGCCATGCTGCCTTCCCTCATTCCCTCTCAGACTGGCCTCGAAGGGAACTTCCCTACCCCCCACCCCACCTTCCCTTCCCCCTACCTCCACTACCCTTTCCCTCCTACCTTTTTCTGGTTTTTTTCTTGTTTTAAAACTTACTTCAGCCCTGGGGCTGAAGTAAGTTGCGAGCGCCGGCCAACTGCCGGTGTGTGATCCTCAGCACAGCAGTAAATGGTCACTGTGCTGGGAGCCTCTGACCCTGCCTTGCCCCCTCCCCACCCCTTCCCCACCCCCTCCCTGCCCCTTTTTGCAAACCCCGGGACTTACATGCATCCCAGGGCCTTTTGAAAATAGGCCCGATGCATGAAAGGCGATTTCCATGTGTACAGCTTTTAAAATCCGGCCCTTAATGTTTGGGTACTTGCCAGGTACTTTTGACTTGGTTGGCCACTGTTGGACACAGGATACTGGGCTTGATGTACCCTTGGTCTGACCCAGTATGATCTATCTTATGTTCTTATGCTCTTTTATTCTAGGTTAAGTATGGAAACTTGTATGCTCATCAACCCAGAATGGTAGAGACCCAAGAAGAGAAGGCAAAACTGGCTTGGAATGGTCAAGCTTGAATGGCTGACATCTGGGATCTATCCTTAGCCTGATCTCTGTAAACTGAAATAACTAGGCAGTTTGGGAGAGCCAGTGTTTAACATTTCAAAATTAATTTGTGTCATCTTGGACAAAGGCTCCAAATGTAATATAGTAATATGGAATACCATTCTTTAATGTTTTTCCTTTTCTGCACTGACGGAAATCTGTCTGGATAAACCAGCTTTAATAGTCATGTGTTTTATTATATCTTTGATCTTTACACATTTGGCATTGTAGTCACAAGACAACAAGCTGTTTATTAATACTCTGTCAAATGAAATAAGCTTAAGGGAGTTTTTCTTCTGCTAAATTTCCTTCATTTAGCATCCCCAAATTGGTAACGATAGAATAAATTGACTCCTTTGAGATCACTCTTCTCTGATAATGCTATGCTGAATCTAACACAAAAATACACTTTTCCTATCTTCTTGATTGACATAAGTTAACATTAAACTAAAATTATACCATATTTTTAAACATGAGATTTTATCTTTGCTTGATATGCATGGCTGTTTTTCTGTTCCTTAGAAACCGAAATTGTAGCACACTATATCAGTATTCCATAGAAATGATGCTTGATATTGTCAAGTGTCAGACCTAGCACATATCAAAGATAATTCCTGCTCTACTGTATATTTCCTTGACAACACATTTTAGTTTTGGCCTCTATTGAAGATTTCAATTCTAAGGTTCACAGAATGCAATTTAAAGCTTCATTCAGAAATGTTATACAGTTTGAAGTATTTTCAGATTAAATAATTAAGAACTGGAAGCTTCACTAAGCAGTCTTTTGTGCTAAGGAGGTAGAAGAATTTCATTAGCTAATTGCTTGCAATTTGCAAATCATGACTGCACACATATAGAAGAACGTAATATAATAAGGGAAATGACACGGCTTTAGATTTCAGGATTTCTTCCACCTGGCACTGTCTTATGAGTTAGGATTCATTCTAAGCATTACAGATCTCAGCAAATAGAAAGGTGTTACCCAACTCCCATAAAAGCAAAATGAAATCTCTCTTCAGAAAAAGCAGTAAGGTCTGCGGGAAAAAGAAGTGCAGACCTCTCTGTTTGCTTTGACTCATATCTTCCCCCTGCTCATTTAGCCATAATTCTGTATGAAGCTTTATTCTTCCTTTGTAAAAATAGATTTTTATATAGACCTGTCACTCAATAAAGGCTGCAAAGGTGGAAAAAAAACCCCTTGAGTCAAGCCTGTAAGTCACTTTTTTGGTTTAGATTTTGATTATTTCCTGAGGAGAAGGGCATTTATTTATTAAGTTCTTTCAACATATTCTCTTGCCATACAACTCAATGTATTTTGGTCTTGTAAGAGTTGCCATGCTTATTTATTTTTTAACTTTTTGATAAAGAATACCAGAATCATTGTATTTAATGAGCATGTACATATTTTAAAAAAGGCAAACAGTGCCAACTGTTAAGAACCTTGATTTGCCAGAAAATTGTAAATCTTTAAATCAATTTGTTTATATATTTAATACATAGAGGGGCAAACATAGTATCCAGTTAGCCATAGAAAATTAATGAAACAATCCCTTAATAGGCAATGAGGACATCATGTCTGGGCAATTATTGCAGAATGACTCCCAGTATAACAATTTCATATTTAAGGGGTCGATTATAAAAGGCCTGTATGAGCGGTTCCTGGCGCACGAACATCAACACGCCGATTTTATAACATGCGCTTGAGAGTGCACAGGTGCGCCAAATTTTAAAATCTGCACACGCATATGCGAGTGGGTTGGGACTTGCGCACATGGGGGGGGGGAGGGGGATTTTGTAATCTATGAGCAGTGACGCGATCAGGCCTTTGCCCAGTTCTCGCCCAGACCACTCCAATTAAGCAGAAGCCAATGCAGTCCTGCATAGCAGAAGAGTGAAAGAGGGGTCGCTGTACTGGAACACCCACTCTGAATATATCAAATACTGTATTAGTAAACCATGTTCAATACTTACAGGCAAAGCAGCACTAAAATGATTTGGTTAGGAACCTGGCTACCACTCTCCAATTAAGGAGTGCAGTGGAAGGGAACTTTCCTTTAACCCTATTTACCTTTCCTCCCTTTCCTCCTCTCCTTCCTGACCCCTAAACTAACCCTAACTAGTGGTTTTTTTTTTTTGTTTAACTTTCCTGCTCCTTCAGAGCAGAAGTAAGTTGCGTGCACCAGCCGGCTGTCGTTGCATGCTTCCCCAGGACAGGGCCTAATGGCCACTGTCCCGGCTGGCCCCTGCCCCTCTCTGCCCAGAGCACGCCCCCGGCCTGCCCCTTTTAGCTGGCCCAGCACTTCTGTGCATATCGGGGGTTATGCGTGCGGCCAGGCCCTTTCGAAAATGCACACGGCGCACGCAAGGCCCGGCAACGCACGTCATCCTCGAATTTTACGCACGCGAGCCTTTTAAATTTCACCCATAAGAATAGGGAGAACAATTTTCAAATCCATTTTATACAGGTAAAGAGTGATTTATCCACTTAAATTGGCTGTATGAAAATCTCTTCATACACCTACAAGTATGGCCATTGTTCCATGGAATGCATGCTTCCATCTCATCTAGAAGAGAAGTTCTCGGGGGTGGGGGGAGGGGCTGGGGTAAGCAAAGGAGAAAACTTTACATTCTCAACTTTCCCTGCATTCTTTTCTGTGGGGAAAATTACCCCCACAAAAAAGCAAGTATAAATATCTGCAGGTGCTTTGTACCCACGGTAAGTTTCAAAGGGAAAGTATATATTTTCTCTTTAAGATCTGGTGTCAAGCCTTTGGGTAAAAAGTACCCATGGAATTTGTCCCAGTGTGAAAGTTTGAAAACCGTTCCCTTGTTAATATATACTTACTAAAAAACTAGTGTAATCAAGAAGTTTTCTTATTAAAATAAAAGATTTTTCTGCAGTGCAGAAGGTCCTTATTCAATTGATATTTTATTTCCAAAGCTTTTAATTATGGATCATCTCTGGGAAATCTTTGCCTGCTTAAAACCTGATACAGCAATCAGCAAATATTTATTCTTATTTATTTATTTACACAGTTTTGTATTCCGCATCTTCGAATAAAATATATCCAGTGTGATTCCATAAATTGCAGTCATACAACTACAATAAAATATAATACAACAAGCATATTTCTAGATTCTTGGCTTAAGCAATTCATGAAGGCACATGAAAAGTGATTGGCAGAGCTGACATTTTTCTCACATTTTTGACCAGAAATGGAAAAAAACTTCAACCAAGAGGCTTATAAAGACTGGTAGACATCTATTGCAGTCTTCCAACCTTAACAGTAACACCAATACAACTTTATCTCCCAATTAGGCCAAAATATGTCTCCTCACAAACTAATGGACTTTAAAAAAAAAAAAAAAGAAAAAGAAATGCACTGGGGCTTTTCAAGATGGCTCTGCGGTAGGATGCTGATCTTAGGAGCTCATGGGATTTGTAGTCTGATTTCAATTTTTCCTTTGCAATATGGTCAAGAGGAAGGGTAAAGCCAAAACATACCCAATGGAAGGTCCCCTGAATTTACAGGGCTGGATGGATATGCACATACAAATGCAACAGCATCCTCCAAATTTACCCCACAAATGGGGAAGAAAAGAACTTGAAGTCCTCGATGTTGTTATATAAATTGCTTAGCACTGACAGTAAAAATCCCCAACCACCACCTATGCCCCAGAAAATCTTAGCACTGACATCGGAGGAAAGTGGTTCTGGTGGCGAAAAGTCTGAAATTATCCCATGCTCTGGACTGTGAGAGAATCAAAGGAGCCCTTGCTGATAGAACAGTGAACACCAGACAAAGAGTGGTTGTAGAATTTAGCTCAGTTAGCCAAATTAAGGATAGTGCAAATTGTTTATCTTCAGCTTGGATTGCTGTACTAGTGGTAGTCTCTCTTATGCGTGGACTGATGTGAATTATGAGTGGGAATCTTCTTCCCAACCCCAAGAATGTTACACTGAAGGATGTATGGAAGGTAGTTTCCTGGGCTGAGGGTTCTTTGGCATGGAAATTGTTCAATTATGGGCTTTTTTTCACATGAGGCAGTTGCCAAGTTGGATGAGCAGAAGGGAGACTAGCTGAACTTGAATGCCCATTTACCGAGGAATGCTCTCAAGTAACAATTCTTCAGGCTACTGGTTTAGCCCAAATTATGGATTGCATAACCATTCATAATAAACTGGAATCTTTGAAAATTCCATTAAGATAAGATATCTGTTGAATTTTTATAAAACAACGTTGCTGTCTAGTAAGAAATAGTTTGGGAAAAACACTAGAGTTATTGAGGATGCCATCAGAAACTTTGAGAATAAATACAGTATATCAATTAGTTTAATTTGATTGACCATTTTGCAACTCAGTAATTTTGCAAATAGAGACCACTGTTTATTTTATTTATTTATTTATATAACATCTGTTTTTGTGTGTATTCTGCACAAGGTACCTTACAAGAAAAATACAGACTCAGAATATTAAATAGAATTAGTACATAATGAGGATACATTTCAAATAATTCCATGCAGCCCATGTACACACATATGTGGCCACACAGAAAACTACTATTAAAGTATTTTATAACCTTCATGTATTTAATAAGTGCAGTTTATAAATTACACATATGTCTATCATCCAACATATGTGCATATGTATGCTTACATTTGAACATCTGCAATGTAGTGAAACAAGGTATTTCAATGCATTGAACATATGTAATTTTCCTACTTATTTTAGAAAAATACGTTGGTATATTTTGTAGGGATGTGAATCGGGCTTTGGACGATTGAAAATATCATCAATATTTTCAAAATCGTCAGAAATCGGGGGCTCCCCCAAAATGATATGAAAACCCCATGATATTGTTCGTGGGGGTTCTCTTATCATTTTGGGGGAGGGTGGGAAAAACGGCAAACAAAAATAACCCCTAAATTCACCCTGACCCTTTAAAACTAATCCCTTAGCTTCCCCCACCCTCCCGACCCCCCCCCCCCCCCAAAAAAAAACTTTTTACAGGTACCTGGTTGTCCAGTGGGGGTCCCAGGAGCGATCTCCCGCTCCCGGGCCGTCGGCTGCCACTAATCAAAATGGCGCCGATGGCCCTTTGCCCTTACCATGTGACAGGGTATCGTGCCATTGGCCGGCCCCTGTCACATGGTAGGAGCACTGGATGGCCCGTGCCATTTTTAAAGATGTATATTTTAAAGATGTATATTTTAAAACATGTGCATGTAATTGAAATAACCAGATTTCAAATACTTCCACCAGTTCACCCAGTTCTTCTCCATATCATTGAGACCATCCAAGTTCTTCAGCCTGAACTCCTCCCAGTTCATCCAGACCTTCCACCAACCAATACTTAACAACAGATGAGTTTCATATCAATTGCTCAAGATAATTAGCAGGGGTAAAAGGTGCACTAAGGCAGGAGAAGGTCATAGTGGACAGATTAAATGAATTTTTTGCTTTGGTCTTTACTGAAGAAGATGTAAGAGAGATATCCATTCTAGAAGGGATATTTAAAGGTTATATTTCAGAGGAAATGAAACAAATCTCAGTGAACCTGGAAAGAAGTACTAGGGCAAATTGGCAAACTAAAGCATAGTAAATCACCTGGAGCAGATGGTATACTTCAGAGAGTGCTGAAAGAACTGAAAATGAAATTGCAGACCTCCTGTTTGTGTTCTATAAACTATCGTTGCAATCTGCTACAGTACTTGATGTTTGTGCATAGTAATCAAGGTGTGATACAAAGGCATTATTATATTCTCTGTTTTATTCTCCTTTCCATTCCTCATAATTCCTAGCATTCTATTTGCTTAATTGGCTGCTGCTGCTGCATACTTAGCAGAAGATTTCAATGTATTATCAATTATGACACCTAGATCCTTTCCTTGAATGCCGACTCCTAATGTGAAAATGTACATTGTGTAGCTATAATTTGGGTTCCTCTTACCTAAGATGGTAACTTTTAAACTGGTGCACATGGTGCATGTTCATCAGTCTGTGCCCATATATGCGCATTTTATAAAATAGCTTGGCCACATGCACGTCTGCCGAATTTTAAGTGGGCATGTGAGCAAATCTTGCTTCTACCACATAAGAGGGAGGATTTTAAAAAGGTTGCATGCTGACGTATTTGCCAGTTTTACCAGTTCATTCCTAGTTCGCCCAGTTAACAAATAGGTCCTCAACACCCCCTAGTTTGATAGCCTGTACACCCCCAGTTACCCCAGATCCTTTAAACCCTATGAAATGGCTTGCTTTTTTTTTTTTTACTTACACTCCCTATAGCAGAAGTAAAGTTATGCAGCAGGGGTTCTCATCACATGCCAGATTGCATAATTATTTATGCATACATTTCTGGTTAAAGTCCTAAAATGCCCATGTATCACCCATACCACTCCCAGACCATGCCAAAGCCCTGCCCCCTTTTGAGAAGTTCTGAGATGTATGCACAGCAGCATTTATGTGCATATCTAGATGGCATTCAAAATCTGTTAAGCGTGTGCGAGTATGACATATTTGCTCATCCCCTAATTTCGGCATGCATTAGGCTTTTAAAATTCACATTTGTCCATATTACATTTCATTTGCATTTGCATATCCAGTCTCACGGTTTTTCAATGTTTTCTTTCAGTTTCTCACAATCCTTTTGTGATTGAACAACTTTGAATAATTTTGTGTCATTGACAAATTTGATCACCTCACTCATTCCCATTTACATGTAATTTATAAATATATTAAAAAGCAATGATCCCAGAACAGATCCCTGGGGCACTCTATTATTCAACTTTCTCCAATGGATTTACCATTTAGTCCTAATCTCTGTTTTCTGTCTTTTTACCAATTTGCAATCCACAACAGGACATTGCCTCCTATCCCATGATTTTTTAATATCCTAAGAAGTCTCTCATGAGGGACTTTATCAAATGCTTTCTAGAAATCCAGCTGAATTGTCAGCTGAATTTTAAATCCCCTGTGCACGTAAAAAATGGGGGTTGGGCTGGGCCTTGCACATGCCATATGCATTTTCAAAGGGGCCCAGCCATGCGCGGAACCCCTGTTACGTGCCAAAGTGCTTCGCCCAGAGAAAGGGGTGGTCCAGGGGAGGGGCGGGGCTGGAATTGGCTGGAACAGTGGCTATTTGCCGCTGTGCCAGGGAAGCACGCACCAGCAGTCGGCTAGTGCGCACAAGTTGGTTCTGCTCCAATGGAGCAGTAAGCAATAAAATTAAAAAAAGTAAAGGTAGGTGAAAATGTTTACGGGGTGGGGAGGAGATGGGAAGGGGAAGGGAGGTTAGGTAGGGGGGTAGGGAAGGCCGGGATGTGTCGTCGCGTGGAAATTGCGTTAGTCTTCCCTGCTTGTGCACGCCGCTCACACATACATGTGTGGATTATAAAATTTGTCTTGCATGTGCGAGCGGCGCATGAATTTTCCAACATGTGTGCGCCGGCGCACACATGTTAGAAAATCGGCGTGCACGAACATTTGAAAATTTACCCCTATATCAGCTGGCTCACCTTTATCCAGAAGTTTATTTATGCCCTCAAAAAAAAAAATGTCCAATTAAACTGCCTATTTGTATATTCAGTCATTTTGTTCTTTATCATAGTTTGTACTAGGGATGTCAATTTGTTTTTAATGCAATTGACAATGGCAATAAAATTGCCTATTTTGTCTTGTTTCGGACGCACCATGATACTAAAGAAAAAATGATGAAATTTTGTAGGAATTGGTATTTTGTGTTGGTGCGCACTAATGGGACTTAGTGCACATTCACTGGATATTAGTGCATACTAAATATAGTTAGTGCATACTAACTAAAAATGTTACCAATACGTTAAAAAGTGTCAAAGTTTGTGAGCTAGAGCTATGGTTCTGTATTTCCATTGGCTGTCAACATAGTTATTTGTTTCTGTTAGCAAGGTTGTAAGGTGGTGTTTGTGGGGGGAGAAAAGAGAACTTCAACATTCAAAATTTAAAAGTCTACAGTGTTTTGAGGAAGAGACTGTTTACAGACATGAAGAGAATTGTATAAATACAGAAAAGAAGAGAGAGGAAAGGATTGAAAAAAAATATGAGCATTATCTACAAAGAGGGAAGAGAATATCCAAAGAAGAAATAAAGGAGTCCAGGTTATGAGTTTAAAAAGAAAAAAAAAACGAGAAAGTGAACATTGTTCTAGTAGGAATTGTCATCAAGGTGTCTAAAGGTATGGTTAGGAAAGTAAAATAAGAACAATTCATAGATGTGACTTATGAGGTTCAGAACAGAAAGTATAGAATGGATATTGGGTTGGCCAGCCATGTAAAAGTTCAAGTATGATGAGAATTATAGAGGACACTGCTTAAAAAAGACCCAGATTATAGCATGTAATGAAATCACATAAAATATACAAACTTGCTATATGAGATGGCTCATTTCTGTGTCAAGTATACCTTCATACGATGCCAGCATGTGTTGGCTATCGTGCTGATGAGCCTTATGAGCTATTAGGCTTTCTAATCATTAGGTAACTTGATATAGTTTTAATCACACTTATATGTGTTTCTAGTGTGATTAGCTGTCGCACTTATCATATCTGAATCCACTGACTTGAATTGATGAAGCCGACATCACGATGTTTCAGAGCTAAAATGCTCCTCCTTCAAGGGCTTAGCATTGATGGTGGACTGTGGGTGGACTGACAATTTGGTTGTTGTCAGAACGGAAACGCTCTGCTGACAACAAAAATGGCGATGTTGAAAACTGTCACTGCTGACTTTATTTAAGACTGTCTACTAGCAACTGTTTTGGCGGTGTGACGGGCTGTCGCTATAGGCTGTGTTAGCGATGTGAGTGGCTCTTGGCACAAGGAGGGTGCTATATCCTTAACTGAGAATTATAGAGGCGCATAAATGAAGAGCTTTGTGGAGGTAGTTAAAGAAAAATAAAAGGACAGTGAGGTGGGCAGGACAACAACCTAAAGAATAGTGTCATTGTATTAGATAGTAGAGAGTTGATTCTGTAGAGAGAGAACAATTTTCACTCAGGCCACTAGTTGTTGAGGGTTCATAAAATACATATCTAACAGAGTAACAACAAGCATTTAAGAGATCCTCTCAAGATCTCCATTCCACTCCTATTTTCCATTGCTGCTTGTTAAGCTTCTTTGTGGCCCTGATGAGGTAACAGATTTCTGCCATTCTTTTCTCTAATAAACACATTTCTTGGAATTGTGCTCGCCTCTTTCCATATAATTGTAGACTGGTAGCAGATAGAAAATATATTTCTTTAAATTCTATTTTCAGTTGCTTGTATTTATTCTTTCAAGTCTGCGGTGTACACAACTTTTCTTGGAAATACATTCTGAAATTCAATATATATTTTTTTTTTGTTAAATAAGAGCACAATTTTCAAAGGGACTTAGCTGAGTAACTAAGTAGTTACTCAGATTGCCATGGCTGAAAATTGGCCCCCCTCAGAGGAGCTAAAGTAATGTGCTGGCTTTCACAGCACATACGGTTTCCAGCAAGCTTAAAAAGAGGCCTTTCGCATGTTTAAGTTGGGGGAAATAAAATAATGTGAGCACCTTTACATTTTCAAATTAAATTAATCAAAACAATAGTTTCCTTCCACATTGAGTTTTATGACTAGTGAAAAATATGCCCATAAAAAATAATATTTCCATCTGCTAAGGATAATCAAACTCTAAAGCCAATGAAAAAGTAACTTATAGGCCTGACTCATATGTTTTCATCTTTGCAGCCCTTTTATTGAGTGACAGGCCTATATAAAAACTCATTTTTACCAAGGAAGAATGAAACTTCATACAGAATTATGGATAAATGAGCAGGGGAAGGAAGATATGAGTCAAAGCAAACAGAGAAAGCTGCACTTCTTTTTCCCTCAGAGCTTACCGTGTTTCTGAAGAGGTATTGCATTTTGCTTTTATGGCTGTTCTTCCTCTATAGTTTACCAGTCACTGCCACCCACTGCTGCCTCTGGTGATGGAGGAGCTCAAGGTAATGGTCTCCGTCAGATCCTGGATTCCAGTGCAACACTGGATGCTGTTACATTAAAGTCTGGGGTCCTAGGGAAAGACCAGGGACTCAGAAGATCACAGGACCTGCCATGCGGGCAGGCAGTAGGGTGGAGGTGAGTCAGAGGAGGAAAAGAAGACTAAGGCAGAGGGGACCAATGTTTATTCCAGTGGGGTAACTCATTATATATTTCAGAATGGTAACCCAAAAACAACTGTTTTTGAAATGAATGCCTTTGTATTCAGGTTTTGCACATTTTAACATGCATACTTTATCACTGCACTATTAGGCAATGAGCTATTTTGTGTACTTTTGCATCTTTCCCATAGATTTTTTTGTTTACACTAATGCAAGCTAGTTTGTGCATGTTAAATGTTTGTGATAGATGAGGAAGGCGTTTAATGTGCTTTAACGTTTGCATTTCTGTTAAAACGCTTTAGCATACTGATCCCTTAATTCTGTGCTTTATAAAAACACCATCCAGAATCCCAGCAGTCATACAGTGCAAGATGACTCCAAATTGGTTCTGGCCATGAGTGCGTCTTGTTGCTGAGCAGCTTACTTCTAATAATGTGAGTCAGGATCTTAAAGGAGCCTGCTCAGACTTTTTTAAATCTAAAATATTCTGCCTACATGAATGTTTTATGACATCAATAATAGTAGAAGTAGTAGTAGTAGTAATAATAATAATAAAAACACTGTGTCCACACCTAGGTAAACAAAACAAACAGCATCATACCAAGACTAACATTTCACTCGTATGTATAGCAGCAGGGATAAAAACAATGTCATCACCTATGCAAAAATTTGTCTGCGATTCCATATATCTGGAGAGCTCAGGTTAGAGAAAGGGTTTTTCCTGTTGCTTACAGAAACAGAGCAAGACTTTAAATACCACAATGCACTGGATTAGTCAAAATAGTAAAAGTTTTGGGAGCATGGTCAAAGCAGACATGGTGCAACTTGTTTTCTTTCTATTTTTCTTGCATGCAAAGAAAGAAATAGTGGGCTGTGCGGGTAAATAAGAAAACTAGATTTTGAGAAATGGAATATTTACATTTCTAAGCTCCAAGTTCTGCTTCCTCTGTATCAGGCCGATACAGTAAAAACCGTGGGAGAGTCAGCGCTCCGAGGCGAGCGCCCGCTCACCTGACGTGCCCCCAGGCCACTCTCCTGGGCATGCGATTGAGTATTTAAATGAGGGCCTGCGGTAAAAGGAGGCGCTAGAGACACTAGCATATTCCTAGCACCTCCTTTTTTATAGAAGCGGTGGCTGTCAGCGGATTTGACAGCCGACGCTCAATTTTACCGGCATCGGTTCTCAAACCTGCTGACAGCCACGGGTTCGGAAAACAGACACTAGCTAAATTGAGCGTCCATCTTCCAACCCGTGGGCTGCGGGCAGATTTTAATTTTTTTTTTTTTACTTTAATTTTTTTTTTTAAATTTTGGGGCCTCCGACTTAATATCGCTATTAAGGTGTACAGAAAAGCAGCTGAGATCAAAGGGTCCATGTGGGCTGATACATTTTCAACAAAAAGTTTACCCATGGAATAGATTTAGTTAGCACTGAGCAATTTGTGACTTATTAGAAGTATTTTAAATGTATCCAAAACTGAACAGGCAGCCAGTGCAGATGAAGCAGCGTTGGGGTAATGTGCTCATTGTGTCTTTTCCCGCTAACTAAGTGGCTTCAGTGATGATGATGGTAGCTCTACATAGATGGCATTAATCTATTACAGGTAGCATAGACGCCTGCACAGCAAGTTTAAAATCATTAGTCTCCAACAAAATTTTTTAAGCCACAAAGAATGCAGAGTTTTAAAAAATTGTTTTTAATAATCATTCTGATGTGCTAGTGAAAGATTAGTTTAGTGTCTAGCCATACCCTGAAGCTCCTGGCATGAAAAAGGATGGGAAAAATGTTTAGGCTGTCCAAAGTGTGCGAACAGGGAGTGGGACCATTATTTGATCATTGAATTAACTTGAATTCAGTCTTGGAAATGTTTATTTATTTATTTATTTAAAAGTGTTTATATACCGCTTTATAAAAAATAAATTTTTGTCAAAACGGTTTACATTAATTAAAATAAAATTTTTAAAAAAGAACAGTCAAGTTAAATTAAAATATACATAAAATTAATTAATAGCTAGAAAAAGTTCAGGCTTGAAAATAAATCAAATTAATAACTCAAAATAAAATAAAGGATTTGTTGCCATGGGACTTACTATTGCAGGGAAATGGGAGGAAGGGGAGGGAGGGGCATGAGAAGAAAATTGATGACGTAACTAATCGAAAAGGAATAAAAAAGTGGTGGGGGGAATGGAGGGGGAGAGAGTGGAATGAGTAAGGTGAATGAGGCAATAGAATGAGATGAGTATTATGTTTGATCTTGAGTAAGTGTTTGAAATGTGAGTTGGAACAAATGGGTTTTGAGTGATTTTTTGAAATGAGAAGGATTTGGTATTGACCGGAGAGGGTTTGGAAGTGAATTATTTTGATGTAACCATTGTTTAATGGCTGAAGGACAAATTCATACTAGTCTGACTATATCTGACCATGTGGGTTGTACTTTGACAAAAAATGGAATGTCATCAACATATATTCTGTAACCCTCACATAAGCTGGCTAGAATCTTGCACATAGGGGTGAGGTAGATGTTGGATATTAATGAAGAAAGAGTAGAGCCGTGGGCTATTCCAGTAAAGTTAGCAAACCATGCAGAACTCTTGCTCCCCATTCTTATTTGGGAAGAGAGCTCAGTTACATAGGACGTGAACCAGGACAGTACACTACCAGCAATTCCACCTCCCCTTAAATGAAAAAGCAACATGAACTGCAGAGGATCTGTCTAGCATGACCAATATATGACTAGAACCGCCATCTAAACTTCTCTTTTAAGGTATCAAGAAGGGAGACCATGAGAATTTCTGGGTTCAGGAGTTTCCTGAAGCGAAATTGGTAAGAATGGAGGGTGTGGAGTTCCTCAGCGTAATCCGTCAGCTGCCTCAGAACTACTGTTTCTAAAAGGTTGGAAATAAATGGCAGGGAGGAGATTGGCCTGTAATAAGTAGTGGGATCAGTGGAGTCCAGGCCTGGCTTCTTCAGGAGGGGTTGTTACAGGAGATTTTTGTAGTGGGGTGGGAACAATTCCTTCTGACAATGATAAATTAACTATAGTGGTAAGGGCTGGAGTAATTACATCCCTAGAGACTTTTTTAAAATGGGCACACTACATGTGTTTAGGGGTCGAAATGAAGGATTCATCCCAGAGACCATACCAGAAACCTCTGTCACTGACATATCAAAAGATAGCTGTAAAGTGTCCAGGTGTGTGCTGTTTTATCTCTCTGATCTACATCTGCCCACAGGAACACCTTTTTTTTTTTTTAATCATTTGTGTGTATGCTCTGGCATCCTAGCTGTCCTTTTAACTGGGACAATTATCAGACAGACCAGTTTATCCAGATGAATGGCTTTGAAAAACACCCTCTAAATTCAAAGGATAGGGGAAAATGGAGCATAGGGATATCTTAGCACTTAGCTGCCCCAATGCATATGACATGGCTGGGAGTGGGGGGAAGGACCCTAAGAACAGAAGTCAGTTATTTGTTACCAACCTCAGGTATGAGGAATGGTAAAAAAAAACTGTCCTAGAGTTAGAGGGGAGTTTTGCATTTGACACAGAGCTGCCTCGTGATGTTAGAACACATCCTTCTTCATGTTCTTGAGCGAACAGATATCATCCAAGTGGCTGTCTGTCCTGTGCTTATAAGCCTTAAATTTATTGGTCCTGATATTGTTAATCTGGCACCAAACTGGATTAACCTCAGAGGAGCATAATAGTGCTTGTAATCAGGCAGACTGTGTAAATCAGGAAAACTATTGTCAACAGCGCTGCTGGGATGTGACATGACATGATGGAGTTCAAGCACGTCCTGTGGATGGATGGGTACATCAGAAGGAGAAGGATGAGCTGCACTGCATTATGTCACAATATGTTTAAAGAACCTGACATACAGTACACTAGTGCTATACCTCCTCATACTGAAAAGTGCTAGCACCTTTCTTGTTTCATGTTTGGCCTTTATGTGCTCCAGATTCATATACATAAACTATATCAAAATTGCCATGTTAATGTTACACAAAGGTCTTGATTTCTTTTTATCTGGATATACAGCATATGGTCACTGCACAGGAATCTTATTATTTGTCTAATGCATACTGTATAAAAAGTATTTTTGTCTCATTGCTGAATGAATAAAGCAGGAGTGGCCAACTCCAGTCCTTAAGAGCCAGAAATAGGCCTGCTTTCCGGGATATCTACAAAAGAATATGCATAAGATCCATTTGCATACAACGGAAGCAAATCTATTTTAAGCATATTCATTATGGATATCTTGAACACTAGGCCTTTTTGTGGCTGTTCAGGATGAGAGTTGGCTAGAAATGGTATAAATTGTTTCTGTGTTTCTGATCATATCATACATTTTAGTAACTGACTTTTCTCTGATATGAATTATATGCAAAATCTACCAACACACAAATGTAGATGAACAGATTATAATTAAACTTAACAAACATTTTTTTTGTAAGGTAAGGCATAAAAAATAGAGCTTTTACCCCATGTCATTTCCTGCCAAAATGGACTTAAAATTTTTTTAATAAAATGAAAGTCTTTATTTTTTATATTTGCTTTGTAGTCACCACAGTATAAAGTATTAAAATGATATAAAAGATGCCAAACAAGTTGGTCACTGCAAACCAACATAATACATATAAATACTTAGCTTCTCAGATTTGTACCAAAGTAATAATGTTACAGGCAAATCTCTGGCTTTTTCAATTCAAAAAATGATGTACTCCTGAACAGATCTCAACACTGATGTTTCGCAAAATCAGGAGACCTGATTTTGCTTTCCAGTCATTGGTATAATAACAACAATGCTCTTTTAAATAAAGGTCATAAGAAGGGAATAGATTGTCCTATTTAGCCTGCACAGCACTGTCTGCTGTACAATTATTTGCACCATAATGGAAATGTGTCCTTGCTCAGATGATCACCAATGATAAATTGTAGAGTGGGACCAGTTCTTTGGCTTGTGGGGTACATTTTTGGGCTGTAAGGTAGTAGACTTCTGGTCGTGATTATTGTCTATGGGGCCAGCAGAATCTGGGGGTGCTGTGGAGGCAAATGTTTCAGGCCCAGGAAGGAAGTAAAGATGACCATTGCAACCTCTTCTGGCTAGAGAGAGGTGCGGAGGGACAGAAAACCTTCCTCTAGGCTTTACTTAGATTAAATAACTGTTGAGTGGCCTGTTGAATATTGACCTCACAGAATTGCTTTACACCCTGTCACTGGAATGTCCTTTATCATTAACTTATATTTCCTGGGAATGTCACCTTATTTTTGCTCATTTTATTCTGACCAGGGGAAGGGAGAATTAGCTGCTGAAACCTCATCAAGAAATCTATTGTTGGCCCAATAAAAAGGTAGCATCTCATTGTTTTCCTTCTATTTGTTAACCTTTTTTTCTTTGGTATTATTAGTAAATGTTGCTTTAAATACAATACAAATATTTGAGCATATCAAAAAGTCAAACTACCCACTGTGCGGCAGATTTTTTTAAGGTTTCAGTCAATTTTGCTCCAGTTCTAAAGCTGCTCCAGATACATAAGTGGTAAGATTCCCATATATTCCATGGGGGAAACAGTGGTGCAAAAACTGAATAATTTCTGGAGTAGAACAATAAATCACCTCCCTGCATCTTGGAACAAATAATTAAGCAGCTAATGGCATCATAAGTTGTTGTCCTATATTATTTTTCCAGCATAAAAAAAGTGACTGTGATATCATTAGCAATGTAGGAGTGCGTTCCTTTAGGGGGAAACATAGGACTGGTGTAATTTGACTATTTGCAAAATTAAAGTATGGTTGTTTCACTTAACACCAGTTAAATATTTGAAATCCAAGTTAGAAGAACTGTATAATAGTTCTCTTTCAATCCAGTTTTTGACTTTTTTTTTTTGTCTTCCATATCAAATGACAATAAAGGCAAGCAAAATACTTGTGAATCTGTATGTTGATCTTAAACTTTATTCATAATCCCAGGCATCTCCAGACAGCGAGGGTTTATTAGATTGCAACTAGAAATTTCATCAAAATGAACAGGAGATATTGAGGTAAGAATGAAAAAAAAAAAAGCACTGGTGTTTTTTTCCCTTATGTTCTTCTTTACATGTGTCCTGATTTTAAAAGGGCCACAGGCATAAAAACCGGGGCTTAAGTGTGTGGCTGGGCCTTGTGCGCACTGCATGCATTTTAAAACAGGCCCGGCCAGGTGTGTAACTCCCGTTATGCGCAGAAGTGCCGGGCCCTGCAAAAGGGGCAGGCCTGGGGGTGCGGGCTGAGACAGCACCATTTTGCGCTGTCCTGATGACTGGCAGCCAGCCAGCATGTGCAACTTACTTCAACTCGGGTCATGAAGTGAGTTCAAAAATAAAAAAAAAAGGTTTAGTTAGGATAGATTTAGGGGTCAGGGTGGAGAGGGGAAAGGTAGGAAGAGTAGGGTTAGGGATAGGAAAGTTCTCTCTCAGTCCGTTCCTTAATTGGAGTGGACTGGGAGGGAACTGGGAACCGGCCGATCACGGTGCCGCGTGTAGTTTATAAAATTCCCCCCTGTGCGCGAGTCGCGGGCCATCTGCACATGCACCCATGGATTTTTAAATTCAGGGTGCATATACCAGCAGCCATTGGATTTTATAACATGCATGCACTGGCATGTTCATGTTATAAAACTAAAAATAAAGAATCCACGTATACAGGAAATAACTAGTAACCTACTACGTCATTAAAGATCCTGAAATAATATCATGAGTGGATGAGCTCATAGAGACCTCATATTTAGATGCCAACAGGCTAAGCTAATGTAAGCTTTTGATAGCATTCAATTACATTTTAATCATTGGTCTCAGTGGGCTGAATGTAAGGGGCGCTTTTACCAAAAAAGCTGCCCTTTTATGCACATTGAGTCTATAAGTACTTATAAACGGATTGCTCCCACGCTTAAATCCGGAAGTGTACTTATCTTGCCTTGTCCGTCAATGAGCCTTGTGAAGATGTTGAAAAAATGGTCGACTCCGACGTTGCCCCGACACTGAGTGTTTCGGAGAAACCTCCTTCTTCAGGGGGCCGGGTACCACCGACAGGGGCTCTGTTGATATCCGGAAAATCTTACCATACTAAGGAAAAATAAAAGCAAGAACCAATGTGCATAAATAGTACCACTCAATTTTAAGAAATGGCGCCGAGGTATGGGAGAACACTTACCATCTTGGACAAGCCGTGTATCCAAAAAAGGAGAGTGGCGCCATGATGAATCTCTCTCTGTGAATCACAGAGAGAGATTCATCATGGCGTCCGACGACGTCACTCTCCTTTTTTGGATACACGGCTTGTCCAAGATGGCGTCCCTTATGACGTACATACCCTTATATGGACACTCATATCGAATTGGCGCCCTTTTCACCCTTTTAAAGGTCGGCGTCTTTCCTTCCTGCCGCCGCCGATAGAAGTGTCACGGCCGAGCGCATTGCCTTCAGTCCAGCATCGTCAAAGTCAGTACTGCGTGAAGGACAGGTACCCTCTCATAGCATAAGACCTATGCTTACAGCTCCAATTTTACAAATTGTGTTTTATTGCATTCACAGAGCTAAACCGAAATGCTAGCGATGTTGCCGCATTAACAAATACTCTTGCATCAGTAAGTGTTCTCCCATACCTCGGCGCCATTTCTTAAAATTGAGTGGTACTATTTATGCACATTGGTTCTTGCTTTTATTTTTCCTTAGTATGGTAAGATTTTCCGGATATCAACAGAGCCCCTGTCGGTGGTACCCGGCCCCCTGAAGAAGGAGGTTTCTCCGAAACACTCAGTGTCGGGGCAACGTCGGAGTCGACCATTTTTTCAACATCTTCACAAGGCTCATTGACGGACAAGGCAAGATAAGTACACTTCCGGATTTAAGCGTGGGAGCAATCCGTTTATAAGTACTTATAGACTCAATGTGCATAAAAGGG
This sequence comes from Rhinatrema bivittatum, assembly GCF_901001135.1. NCBI lineage: Eukaryota > Metazoa > Chordata > Amphibia > Gymnophiona > Rhinatrematidae > Rhinatrema > Rhinatrema bivittatum. The sequence continues at coordinate 323,202,349 of NC_042615.1, read as the reverse complement.
CAGCTTTTTTGGTAAAAGCGCCCCTTACATTCAGCCCACTGAGACCAATGATTAAAATGTAATTGAATGCTATCAAAAGCTTACATTAGCTTAGCCTGTTGGCATCTAAATATGAGGTCTCTATGAGCTCATCCACTCATGATATTATTTCAGGATCTTTAATGACGTAGTAGGTTACATGTTATAAAACTGGCATGTCCATGTGCACGCCCCGGGAACCACACGCACACAGGTCGTAAAATCAACCCCATATTGTATTAGTACTGCTACAATTTCTCATATCCAAAGGGCTACTACACATACACATCGCTGTCCAGATACTTATAACAGACAGTCCCTACTCCATGGAGCTTACAGCCAAGTCAAGACAAACCTACATCAAACAGGAGTCTATGGGAAGTGTATTTATTGAAAAGATGTGGTTAGGATTTTAAAGTAGCCTCAAAAAGGTGAATTTTTTTTAGACTGGAATATTGAAGCACTGATTCAGGAAGTCTATTCCAGGTATAAGATGCAGAGTCAGGAGTTGGCAGAGGAGATGGGCAGAGATAAAAATGGCTTGAGGATGGACAGAGTTCACAAGGAAGGGTATATAGGGAGGGAGAAGAAAAGAGAGGTAATGAGGAGCTACAGAGTGAATGCATTTGAAACATGAGTAAGAGAGGCTTGAACTATATGCAGAAGTGAACAAGGATCTAATGTAATGACTTGAGAAGAGAGGTCACATGGTTTTAGTGAAACTGAAGGTAGTGTGGTGCAGCCAAAACCTGTCATATTTGAAAGCTTCGATCATGTCCCCCTTTCATTTCTGTCATCCAGTAAATATACGAGTATCTTAAGCCATTTGTAAAGTTCGCAGTATAATTTTGTAATTACATTTTAATCATATTGAATCTAATTATTATAATAATATATAATGGAGGCAATTTTCAAAACTATGCAAATTTGTTAAAAAGTCTGAGGGTACTTTTCCCTCTTGGAATTTGTATCGGTTGCCAAGGAAATAAAAGTTCCTGCAGAGATCTGCACATACTTTTTCTGCAGATACATTTTCCCTGAAAAATAAATTTGCATCGTTTTAAAAAATATATAAATTCCTTAACCTAAATTCAAATCTGATCCCACTTACTTTCCCTGTGGGTAAAAGTAGGTGCATGGTTGATTCCCACATTTCCTTTTACATAATTACAGGGTGGGCAAATTTCAAATATCCTATTCATCTGGGTAAATAGCTCTTTATCCAGAGAAATGGCTTTTGATAATTGACCTCTCCATTTTTATTCTCCTTTGTTTTTCATTTGTTTCTGCAAATGGAATGTGTTATCTCTATTACTTCTACTAAGAACTTAAGAGGTGTCATGCTGGGTCAGACCAAGGGTCAGACCAAGCATCCTGTCTCCAAAAGAGGGCAGTCCAGATAGTCAATTATTATCCTGGCAGATCCATTCTTTGTTGCTCAGTCCCAGGGATAGATAGTGCATTTCCCTAAGTCTGCCTGGCTAATAATTGTTTATTGACTTTTCTTCCAGGATCTTATTCAAACCTCTTTTAAAACCAGCTATGATAGATGCCTTGACCACATTTTCTGGCAACTAATTCCATAGGTTGATTGTATGCTGAATAAAAATATACTATCTCTAATTTATTTATTTATTTTATTTATTTATTGTTTTTGTTATACCGAGTTTCATGATAGGCATCACATCAACCCGGTTTACAAATAACAAGGAGTGTAAAGCATAACGTAACGTAAAAAAACAATATTTTCAATAAGAACCTTGAACTTTAAATACAGTGAATCAGAAAAAGGGAGAGGGAAAGTTACAAAAAACAAGGAAAATAAACTTGGGATGGAAGGGGAGAAATTGAACAGCACAATATTTACATTTCAGCCTATTGATACATTAGAATAGCAAGTGAAAAAATAAGACTATTTTTTTTTTTTTTGAATCTGCTAGTGCTACTAGTTAGTTTCGTGGTATGCTCCCCCTAGCTCTTGTAAATAGCTGTTCCCTACTTATCTGTCCCAGTCCAGTCATGATTTTATAAACCTCTGTTGTATCCCTCTCAGCTATCTCTTCTCGAAGCAGAAGAACCTTAGTCTGTTTAGCCATTTTTCATAAGGGAGCTGTTCCATCCCTTCAACATTTTTGTTGCTCTTCTTTATACAAATTATAACAGGTACAATACTACTAGATAAATTCAGCACTGTCCAGATACATGCAAAACAGCCTTGTTATGATGAGTTTATAATCTAGCCAAGATATACAGAACATAAGAAATTGCCATGTTGGGTCAGACCAAGGGTCCATCAAGCCAGGCATCCTGTTTCCAACAGAGGCTAAACCAGGCCATAAGAACCCGGCAATTACCCAAAAACTAAGAAGATCCCATGCTACAGATGCCAGTTTTAGCAGAGGCCATTCCCTAAGTCAACTTGATGAATAGCAGTTAATGGACTTCTCCTCCAAGAACTTATCCAAACCTTTTTTAAACCCAGCTACACTAACTGCACTAACCACATCCTCTGGCACCAAATTTCAGAGCTTAATTGTGCGTTGAGTGAAAAAGAATTTTCTCCGATTAGTCTTAAATGGGCTACTTGCTAACTTCATGAAGTGCCCCCTAGTCCTTCTATTATCTGAAAGGACAAATAACTGATTCACATCTACTCGTTCAAGACCTCATATGATTTTAAAGACCTCTATCATATCCCCTCTCAGCCATCTCTTTTCCAAGCTGAACAGCCCTAACCTCTTCAGCCTTTCCTCATAGGGGAGCTGTTCCATCCCCATTATCATTTTGGTCGCCCTTCTCTGTACCTTCTCCATCGCAACTATATCTTTTTTGAGATGTGGCGACCAGAATTGTACATAGTATTCAAGGTGCGGCCTCACCATGGAGCGATACAGAGGCATTATGACATTTTCCGTTTTGTTAACCATTCCCTTCTTAATAATTCCTAATATTCTGTTTGCTTTTTTGACTGCTGCAGTACACTGAGCCGACAGTTTCGAAGTATTATCCACTATGATGCCTAGATCTTTTTCCTGGGTTGTAGTTCCTAATATGGAACCTAACATCGTGTAACTACAGCAAGGATTATTTTTTCCTATATGCAACACCTTGCATTTGTCCACATTAAATTTCATCTGCCATTTGGATGCCCAGTCTTCCCGTCTCATAAGCTCCTCCTGCAATTTATCATAATCTGCTTGGGTTTTAAAATTAACAAAGCTATGTTCATGGATAACCAGGCTTTATTTAAAAGCATCCTGAAAAGAGTGACTTTTTAGGCAGGATTTCATATGGCCAGACAGGGAGTATGATACGCCAACCCAGAAATGATATTCTAGAAAAACAATGTAGAAAGTGGAGAATCAGGAGCCAACAATGATAGAGAAGGACATGGATAAAAGCAATGAATGGGAGAGGAATGTAAAGGATGATAAGAGAAGAGGAAATAAGGATTTGTAAACTGTGCCCTTGTAGTTAAGTAGAAAACATTGGAATTATATATGAAAACCAATGGGGAGCCAATGTAGTGACTTGAGAGGAGTTATATGGTCATAATGGAAATGATGTTGTGCAACTTTAATTTTGAATAGACTGTTGTGAAGATATATGGTTCAGTGGGAGACATGAGGAACAGGACATGTTGCAGTAGTCCAAGTGAGAAATTATGAGAGAATAGAAGGGTTCTGAAAGTGTAAACAGAATTGGGTAATGTTTCAGATGGACATTTTTGTAGTGTTTTGGATGTGTGCAGAGAAGGTGAGAGAGAAATTGATGACACCAAGTTTGTGAGCTGAGGGCACTGGGAGAACAGCATTCACAGAGATATAAAGAAAGAAATAAGAAAATAGGATAGGTTAAAAAGATAAAAAGATCTGTCTTGGTCATGTTAAATCTAAGCTGGCAGTGGGATATATAGGAAGCAATGATGGACAAGCAGACTGAGAATTGGGACTATTCTGGTTGAAAGAGGTAGCCTTCAACAAAAATATGATACTGAATGCAATGGAAAGAGATTAGAGTGACAAGGAAATTGGTGTATGGAGAAAAGAGAAATTTCTAGTAGAGAGAACTGATGATGAGATAACAATGGAGGAGAATCCACTAGACTATAGACAAAGGACTGTAACTGTAAAATGAGTGTGCAGGAGCCCAAAAATGTGGCTTTGGGCCTGTGAGCCCACATATGCTGGAATTTTAAATTGTGCCCGCAGTTGTGCTTGTATGATGTAAAATATGCCTACTGCGCATACATGTGCTCCTAATTTTAAGTGGTTACTCAAGCAAACTTATTTCATGTATGTTCCTTAGGACTTTGTTGGCTTTAATGCATGCAGGTAAGTGGCTTTTAAAACTTGCTCACGTGAAGGACATTCCCAGTTGTAGCAATTAGTCCTCCAGTTTGCCCAGTCCATATCAAGGGCTTCCAGACACCACTGGTTCTTCAGCTTGCACTCCTTCCCAGTTGACCAAGACCCCTCACCCAGTCATTTTAGACCTAAATAGAGATTTATGCAGATTTACACCTTATCAAGAGCAGAAGTAACATGTGGCTAACAGCTCACTGAACACCGTGGAAGCCAGATTTAAAATACGGATTTAAATGTGTGAATGTTGGTCCCATTCCAGAAAGCTCCAGACAGACCCTAACTCCATCCCTTTTTTTTTTTTCATCACACATGCACATACGCACATGTAATTTGTGGCTTTTAAAATATGCTTTGTAGTGTGTCTAGAAGAGAGTATGTTGTTGTTACGAGAAACATTTAGAAGAGGCTGCAGTTCGAAACTGTCATGGAATCGGTGCTGTGGCATCTTGAAGAGGGTTTCCCTCTTTAATTGTATCTCTGGATCTGTTAAATGCTTTTGATTTGGTAGAGCACAGGGTGCTGCTATCTCGTTTAGAGTTAGGGTTGAAGGGTATGATATTGCAATTGTTTCTACAGGCTAGAATGCAAATAGTGATTTTTTTTAGGTTATTGCTCTGTTTTTCTAAAGGTGGAACTTGGAGTTCCTTGGTCCCCAGCACTTTTTAATATTTATTTGGCCCTGTTGGGGCAACTGATTTTCTTGATTGGGTTTAACCCATTTTTATATGTGGATGATATACAAATGTTTGTAAGCTTGGGGCCAGATATAGAAGCCAATTTAGATGGTTTTGGGGAATGTATGGTGGCTGTGGGTAATTGGCTGAATAATAGTGGTTTAATTATAAACTCTAAAAATCCCAAAGTTTTACAGATTGGAGGGGGTATGGGAAAAAATACAATTACAAATAGGAGGTAGTGTCAGCAAATCAGGAGATAAAAATTCTGGGAATAAGACTGGATGGTAGTTGGGATTTAAGAGCATACCTCCAGGGTAATCTGCAATGCTTTTATTTGTTTGAGAATGGTCTGTCAATTGAGACCATTTTTTAATATACAGGCTTTGAAATCAGTGGTTTATACATTGGTTATGGCAGTAATAAATTACTGAGGTCTACCAGGAGTTTACTTGTGGCATTTACATGTTATTCAAAATATGGTGGCAAGGATTAATATGGGGGAATCAAAACATGATAACATGATTCTGCAGCAGCACTTTTACAAAAGCTACATTGGCTTCCTACAAGATCCCAATGTAAGTTTAAGGTGCTGGTACTGGTTTTTAAGACTTTGAAGTGAAACTGCCCACTGCATATGAAAAATCAGTTGCAATGGAAACAAACTAGTAAGTTGCAGAGATTGCAACATCCATTTCAGCTACAATTACCATCTGGGCCTTCCAGAATAGAGCTTTCTCCATGGTAACTCCAAAATTGTGGAATGAACTATCATTGGTGATCAAGGAAGTGCAAGATCTAATGAGGTTCCGAAAGAATTGAAGACCTGACATGATTAAGGATGTGAACAGAGAGATCTAGAAGTAGTTTTATTGCAGTGGGCATTGTATTTATGTGTGACATATGCTTTATTGTTTTAAATTTGTATTTATTTTGATGCACATCACTTTGAACAATTTCATTTTAAATCAGGAATACAGTCCATAAATTTTATTAAATAAAATAAAAATTCTCAAATTACCATGCTTTCTATTCAGAACTTCTTTCTTAAGTATTTTAACCTTTAATTATGAATTTTACCTTTCATATTTCTCCTAAAATAACATTTGAAGTAGCAAAATATGATTAATATGATTGCTGGAAAAGCTTGTATAAACATAGTAAACTATAGTATTTGTACTTCTAATTTTTGAGGTTAAGACTATTCTTCCTTTGGCTGAATTTGACCTGAGAGCTTTATCATCCATGTGCTCTGGTGAGAAGGTAGGAGCAATGGTTAAAGATGTGGGATTCCTATCTCAATAACTGTTTTAAAAATAGACTTACTCTGATCTTATCCATTTTCAGAGGCATATAAACGACTATATTCACAAAACAGGCTCCCTTACCCCTAAATAGGGAAAGTTTTAGCAGTAAGTCAAGCAATGATTTGTATTTATTTATTTATTAGTTAACTTTATATTCAGATTTTCCAAGACATTATTTCACAAGGTAGATAACAGCAATAAAGATTTGCTAAGCATTCATAAGAAAAAAAAATTGGACAGGCCAAAAATATACTACAGAATTATTGCCTAAGAAATAGACTGTGCAACTTCATGTCATCAACCACAAAAGCAGAAAATGGGCACACATATAAGATATGTATGTACTATATACATTAAAAAATCATTCTTTGTTATTTATATTTAAGAAATGCATTTCTTTGGGTATCAAATATCCTGTTCAGGCTGCAAGTGAGTACTTTCTGAACTGGCATATTTGAAGTGATATTTCCAGGAATTGGATTATGCTAATCTTAAACAGTACGGTACATGGATGTTTATATCTATATTTATTGTTAAGTTATTTATTGGTTGTTAGAAAATCCAAACTAATTTAAAGGAATCATAGCCTTTTAAGAAAATTTGATGTTAAATTTAAGCTGCATTGCTGCTGATCCTGAAAACTGGGCCATTATCCATATATTAGCAGATTGATCTTGACTGTAGTGAGTTCCCAGTCACAGCTGATTTACACCTACACAACATTTTTTTTTTTTTTTTTTTTTGTGACTTGCCACATGTCCTATTTAACGTAAGAGTGTAAAGAGAGATGGAGAGAGAGGATAAGAAAATGACCACCCACAGGTCCAGCTTCAGGGTGATAACATGTGCCTGCCATCAATTATAGAGAATATGCTATGTTCACTTTTTTTTTTCATGCAATTTTAGAATTAAAATATTATTGAATTTTGGTGGCACTTGAAGCAATTCATTCTGTTGTTCCTGAATTATACATTAGCTTCACATAATACTTTTCTGCTCTGACAGAGCCGCTGCAAAATCAGCACGCAGATGAACGTGACTTACTTTAATAAGAGCCACCCCACCCCCCAGGCATGGAGAGCAGCATCAGTGTGTGTGTGTGGCTGTAAGGTCAGACACAAAAAATAAAACCTTATTAATATGCATGGTCTTTCATTCTTTGATGAAAATAAATGTCAAGTGTCCCCTGCATCACAACACATCATTTGATTGAGACGGTATAGTAGAGGAGTGAATGGCGCATTCTTTATTTAAACTGATTTAAAGTGAGCAAAGAAGAAAGATATTAGGTGAAAGCAAAGAAAACAGGAACATTGATTATTAGTAGGGAAGTACGCAAAAAACCATTTGCAGTGTTTCATTCATTCCTTTCAGGATCCCACCAAATATTTAGTCTGATTCATTTGATTTTTTTTTTTTGGGGGGGGGTGCTTTTTTCAGTTCAATTAATTCATTTTGGTAGTGTACATATATTAATGCTGTTTGACAGGATAACATTGATTTGTGTGTGTCTTACTTAGGCTTATAGAAATTAATTTTCAAACCCCCCAAGTTTTCAGCACACAAATGACCTTTATAAAATTACACAGGTATTGTGCTGTTAAAAGTTGGTGTAAAAGTTATCATCCATGTACTTGTACATGCACTCCTTGGAGGCATTCTGGGGCTGGAGATAGGACTGGGGGCATGATTATGGGGCAGATTTTAAAAGCCCTATGCGCATAAATCCAGGAGGTACGCACACCAGGCCTATTTTCAAAAGGCCTGGCGGCGCACATAAAGCCCTGGGATGCGCGTAAGTCCCGGGGCTTGAAAAAATGGGTGGTCCAGGGGTGGGGTGAGGGCAGGGCAGTCTTTGGCAGGGTTGGGGTGTGGCCAGAGGCCTTTGCAAGGCCACTGGCCTGGGGGGGATCACATGCTGGCAGTCAGCCGGCAGGCGTAACTTGTAAGATAAAGGTACAGGTTTTGTTTTTTTTTCAGGCTGGGGGGGGGGAAAGGAAAGTTCCCTCTGAGGCCGCTCCGATTTCGGAGCGGCCTTGGAGTGAACGGGGAAAGCCAGCTGGTCTCTCCGAGGGCTCGGTGTGCGCAAGGTGCACTAATGTGCACCCCCTTGCGCGCGCCGACCCGTGATTTTATAATATGCGCGTGGCCCACATTTGCGCACGGCACACATTTGCGCGCACAAATGTGTGCCACACGCGTACATTTTAAAATCTGCCCCTCTGGATATACTCCAGATTTTCTGGAATGAGATTGCGTGCATACCCACAAATTTCCAGAAGGGACATATGTGCAAAGATCTGCTTTGAAAATTAGGGCTAAGATCTGCAGGTAAAAAAGACCCACAGACTTCAGTCTATGCAGCCTGTTTGAAAATTGCCCTCATTAAATCTAATTCTATGCACACACAACATTTACTTACTTACATACATACATATACTACCAAAATTAATGCAAACAAATGTATGAGCCTATTGACTGGCATTAAAGTATGACAGTTTTTGTGTGAAGAGACAAAATTATCATCATCTTGTGAATTCAAACGCACAAAGGGTTTGCTTGATTCCTAGTTTCTTGGAAAGAGTCATAAGAACTGAACTGTTGAATTTTCCATTTTTTTTTTTCATAGCATAAACATAAAATGCATTTTGGAATCTGCTTGTACTTCTAGAACTGTTGAAAATGTGTCACAGTATGAAAAGTAGGCAAAACAATCAAAAGAGTTTTCAACACCAAGGGGCAGATTTTAAAAGCCCGGCACGCCTATGTTGCATAGGCCGCCGGCGAGCGCAAAGCCCCGGGACGCGCTAAGTCCCGGGGCTTTGCTTGGGGGCGTGCCAGGGGTGTGTCTGGGGTGGCACGGCATTCAGGGGCATTCCATGGGCGGGGCCATGGGTGTGGTGCTGGCTCAGGGGCGTTCCGGGGCATGGCCAAGGCCTCCAAACCAGCCCCCGGGCCGGGGAATGGCATGCCAGCAGCTGGTTGGCGCGCACAAGTTACGCCTGCTTCGGGCAGGCGTAACGTTCTGAACAAAGGTAGGGGGGGGATTTAGTTAGGGCTGGGGGGTGGGTTAGGTAGGGGAAGGGAGGGGAAGGTGGGGGTGGCCGGAAAAAAAGGTCCCTCCGAGGCTAGTCTCCCTGCACCACACTTAATACCACCTTCCCTGGATAAACCTAGAGTCATGATTCCCCAGTCATCATTACCTCCAACCCCCCCAACTCAAGCTAAGGGCCTGCTATGCCCCATTTGAATGCCAGAATGCCAGCCTGGCTCCTTCACTCCCCTTAGCAAGACTCCCAATCCTGCCTGCCCTTCTGTTGAGTTCCTGTAGAAAATCGGGACAGGAGAGAGGATGATATTATCCTGTTCCACTGCCATCAATTTTTAAAATCATTTTCACTGAGTCAGATGCGACAGGAAGTGTGTCTTCAAACAGAAAAACAAAATTTCAGCATTCAGCTGTCCTTTTACAGATTTGGAGGGCAACTTTCAAACTGTGTACAGAAGAGCAAAGCCTGCAGGTAACTTTTACCTACAGACTTTTGTCAATTTTCAAAGACAAACGTTTCCCGTTGAAAACTGGGTCAGCAAAACTATGTAAACAGATTTGCGCCTGCTATTTGTTCAGGTACTTTCTCAAGCAAAAACTATGTGCATACACATATACATATTACCACACACTCAATCATGTAAGTGTAAACCCCTCCCTGACTCCCAAGAAATTCTCATCTCTGTGCATGACAGTACCTATGTACTGGCACTATGAACATATTTTTACATATAAAGAGGGTAAGCTACTTTCAAAGAGCCCATTTCTTCACATAAAACACAGTTTTACCCACAGGAATGCTATTGAAAATGAAACACATTAAAACAGCAATAGCAGAAAAATATCATATGGCCTATCTAGTCTGTTCATCCACATCAACTACTCTTCTCTATGATCCCTACATACTTAGCTCCTCTGAACGGACACTACACACAAGAGATTCTTGTCACTATTATCCTTATATTTCCTCAAAGAGCCAAAGGAGCAAGTGCAGCCTAGACACAATCATAGGTAGAGTTTATAAAGAAAATTTGATATGTTTTCACACTACAAAAATTACTGCATGGGAAGACTAGCAACACCTATTATGTGAGCATATCTACTACCAAAGCTGAATATAATTCACCTTGAGCTATCAATGAAAAGGTATGAGCTAAATATACAATATATACAATACAGCTCTACTTCTAACAAAGAAGAAGTGTTATATAGATGTTCTAGTAGGATCTCCATTTACCTGAAGCAGTATGCTTTACATTGTAACAAAAAACCTCTATGTTCCAAAAGCTGTATATGTCAATGAAAAGAAAACCATTATTTCTTATCCCACAGAGATGAAGGCCTATCTAGATTTATAAAGATCTCTATCACCATACAAATCTTCTCCCTGTTCCCACTGGCTATCCTCCCTGTAGGGCCCAGATTACCTCTAGAAGGATGTCAACTGTCACCTGCAAACCCTTCATTGACTTGCACACATTTATATCCAGTTGTGAGCTATCAGGGACTCCTTGCTGTTTCCATGACCTTGCCCACTCACTCATCTCCACCATCTGTAATTGGGAAGGAAACATTATTTGTAGCTAGTCATCTGAACTTGGCTATCACTTGAAGCTGGGTAAAAACTATAATTTTCCTCAGCTGCATCTCATCTACACATTAATTACAGGTCAAAGATTTTGTAAGATAGATGAAGTTACAGAGACCCATTATAAATATTTTACCTGATATATTGTAATGCACAGGACATATACAATTTCCTAAGAAACAGTTTATTGCTGAATGAAGGTTCTGTTCCTTATGAACACAATACCTGGTATAATAAATAGAAGCCAAGGCCAAAATACAAAACAACCAATATTCTGACCATGAGTTTATCATCCACTCATACCTTGCTTTCCTAACACTCAAGATATACTATGGACGTGATAGCTGCAAGCTCCATGTCATCAAGGAAAGACAGAGCCAGTCCAGATATTAACCACAGTAAAAGCAATAGGGATGAAAGTCAAACTGACTAACTCTACACACACCCATGTGGAAAACAATTTGAATACACCACAACATTATAATGGCTGTATGCACATATATTGAACCAGAATGGGTAAAATATAATATATATGCATATATTTGCTATCAGTTTAAAAAATGTATGCATATAATTATTACTCTTGTAAATCTTGACCCTTTACATACACATATGTATACCATTTACACACTTGTATGTATAAAGGGCTTACTTTAATTGTTTGTCTTTTTAATTGCACCGTGGCATGTCTAGGAAGACCAACTTCCAGCCAAGGGAGTTGGACCTTCTAGTTCAATTGGTCATGAAGGTTCAGAATATCCTGTATGAGCCAGTTCCAGAAGCGTGGGCTCATATAAGAAAGAGGGGACTTGGGAGAAGATTCATCACAGGCTCAATGTAGTCTTCCACAATAACCAGAATGATACCTCTAATGTCTGGTGAAGCAGAAGCAGACCAGGATGAGAGCTAAGGAGCCTGCAAGCCAGATCACTTTCTCTGCAGCAGAATGGATGACCGTCGGCGGTATTTTGGAGGTAGCTATGAGAGGTGTAGGAGAGTGTACACAGAAAAGGCATATAAAATGCTAGTATAAAGTGACTACAGAAAATGTATTCTGTTATACATAAATGTAATTTGCCCATGCCCAGCTCACATTCTGGGCAAGGGAGCATATAGACCACTCAAGACCTCATCACCTCCTAGAGTTACTACATGGGGGAAAAGCAGAATAAATTTATAGCCATAAGGGTTTTTTTTTTTACTCACTGGAAGTCTTCCTATTAACTAGCTAATCTCTCCTAAATTACACTCTCCATGCCTATACTGCTGTTGACAATAAAATGCTTTAATGATGGATGGATAGAAAAAGAATGTGCAAACATGAAACACATAGGTACAGTATCTCTATCCACAAAAAAGCAATAAAATTGTTTGTTGTTTTTCGCCGCCAGACTCACTATACTGCTCAGGTCATTGGAACTGGTACCACTTCCATCCTGGGCCCTCCTGTAGAAGTTAGATGAAATATGTATCTCCTAGGTTATTTTCACTTTTCTTTCAATCCTGAGTTACTTGTAGTTGAATCATACACAGACTCATTTGACTGTTCCCTAGCAGGATGCCCTATGTCTAGCACCTCACTGCATATTGGTCCCCCACTTTTTTGGACACTATTTCTCTCATCACTCTTCTGCACTTCCTGGAAATCCTCACCTAGGACCCTTCCCCTCAACTCTCTTCTAAGCCTTCTCTGAAAAGGTATTGGCCCTATGCTGCCACTCAGTGAAGACATGCTACCACTGCACACTGACACAAGCAATGTGGAGAAGAAAAACATTTGTTTTGGTTCATTCATCCATTTTGTTGAGGCCCAATTTCATTTCTTTAGTTTAAATATAAAAAAATGTGTTTATTCATTTCATTAGTTTATTTGTTTGTCATTAAAAGCTATGGGGGAAGAACTGCAGTCTATTCTGGTGTCCAGAATAGTGATTTTCTTATTAATTCTAATGAAACTTGTAAGAAGAAATTGTCAGAAAGGGAAAAAGCTTCAAGGTACTTAGAATGTGGCAAAGTGGCATCAAAAAAGTGGCATAAAGTAGCCTAAGGCTCCTCAAAAGGGCAAAGGGGTACCAGGATCCTTCCAGCATTAACAGGAGTTCTCCAAAATACTGTGAGAGGAGCAAAGAGGCAGCAAGAGAGAAATAGCATTCCAAGGTGGAAAAAGAGGACACCAGCAATAGTGGCATGAACACTTGATGGCATCACGAGAGGCAAAAGTGGCAGCGAAAGTGGCATCAGCACCCTAAGGCACCCTGAAGGCAGAATGAAGCAGAAAACAAGAAAGGAAACATCCCAAGGTATAGATAAAGGGACCAAGAAAAATCAGAAAGCGTGGTATCAAGATTTCAAAAGTATAGGAGAGGTGCACAGTGCAGCATCCCTGATTGACAAGAAGACCTGAAAGTGTAATAGCAAGAGTATACTAGGAAGGTATATCGGGAAAAGAAGTTAAGAACCCCAAGGTGTAAAATCTGCGCGTGGCAGCAAGGATGAGTGGCAATAGGATCTGAACGTGTATGATTAGGGGCATATCATTAAGGTAAAGTGTCTCGGGAGATGCCAGTCATTCTGTTAAAGTATACAGATACCCACAAGGGGATGCCTCTCCCTGTCAATGTAAGGCTGCAAATGGCTGATCCATCAGTTCAATAGCATCTGTTTGTGTCTTGGAGTAGGCCAAGCTACATACATCATAAGTACCCATGTGTGCAGTACAGTGGAACTGCGAATGGGCCATGAAATCAGTTACACTTCATGGAGTGTTGCAGCGACAATGGATAGCCATGGCAAGAGCAAGAGATGAGAAGAAGGGGAGCACCATAGAGGAAGAATGCTATGAAAAGCCTGAGGATTGTTTCTGTAAGTTTGCGAAGCAATGTACGGCTAGGGCGAGACAAAAAGCGGGCAAGTACTGTAGGGGAAGGGGTTTTGGCAAGAACCTTGAACACAGCTGGAGCAGTGGAGGAAAGATTTTTAAAGTACCAAGATGAACCTGGAATGGCAGTGGTAGCAGTGGTGCTGCTATTTCTTAAGAACTAGGACGGAAAGAGAAAAGCAACACAGTGAGCAGGGTAGCTGTAACACTCCCAAAGGCATGTGCTAGTTCTTGCACGTGCACAGAAGAGTAGAACGAGTAGACGACGTAATGTGGCAAGACTGGCTAGCAGCAGTGGCTGCAGAAGTGGTGTTGGTTAATAATAGGGATGTGAATCGGTTCCGGAATCATTTCCGGAATTGTGTTCATACTAGAACCGCAGGAAATCTTCGTTTCTGGCGGGACTGCTTTTTTTTTTTCGGCTGTCCCGAGCCGAAAAAAACCCCACCCCACCCAACCCCTTAAATCTCATTATTTAGAATCCCCCACCCTCTGACCCCCCCTCCAAAACCTTCCTAAAGTACCTGGTGGTCCAGCGGGGGTCTCGGGAGCAATCTCTTTAAAAATGGCACGGGCCATCCATTGCTCCTACCATGTGACCAGGGGCCGGCCAGTGGCACCGATAGCCCCTGTCACATGGTAAGGGCAAAGGGCCATCGGTGCATTTTGATTAGTGGCAGCCGATGGCCCGAGAGCGGGAGATCACTCCCAGGACCCCCGCTGGACCACCAGGTACTTTAGAAAAGTTTTTTGGAGGGGTCGGGATGGTGGGGGATTCTAAATGAAATTTAAAGGGTTGGGGTGGATTTGGGGGTTGTTTTTGTGTGCCCTTTCTTCCCGCCCCCCCCCCCCCCAAAACAAAATAAAAATGATAAGAAAACCCCATTAAAATTTTGTGGGGTTTTCCTATTGCTTTTGGGGACCCCCCGATTCCTGTCAGATGAGAAAATATCATACAATATTTTCATCCGTCAATAAAACGATTCACATCCCTAGTTAATAATGTTTAAAAATTGGAATGGTACGAGTACAGCAACACAACGAGAAGTGTAACTGTAACATCTCCAAAGCTGTAGTGTTTTCATTGTCAAGTCCATGGAGCATTTGTAAAATACCCATGTAGATAGAAAATGTAGCATTCATAGGAACTGCAAAGCTTAGTGTAAAATATTAAGGATCCTGAACTTCTCTAAGATGGTTTTGATATGGTGCTTGTAGAATGGTATCCTGCAGCTGGAAGTATCAAGCCACATTTGGAGTAAGATAGGCTTTTTCAGGATAGATTAGTCCTCAGTGGATATGGTGGAGCATGGCATGCTGCTGTTGCAAGTGTCAGGTCACAGTGGCTATGTTTGGTGCAAGACTAAGCTTATGCAGAATACGTTAAGCCTTAGTGGATATGGTGGAAACTGGCATGCCACATCTGGAAATGTCAGGCCACTGTGGTTATGGTGGGAACATTTAATGCCACTGCTGAAAGGGTCAGGCTACAGTGGTTATGTTTGGAGCAAGACAGGCCAATGCATGATATGTTAGGCCTCAGTGGGTATGGTGGAACATGGCTTACCACTGTTGTTTTTATTTATTTATAGACTTTTCTATACCAGTGTTTGGAACCAGGACAGTGTGGTTATGGTTGGCGCATGGCATGCTGTAGCTGGAAGTATCAAAACACAGTGGTTATATTTGGAATAAGACAGGCTTATGCAGGATATGTTAGGCCTCAGTGGATATGGTGGAAACTGGCATGCCACATCTGGATGTGTCAGGCCACAGTGGCTATTTCCGGAGCAATAGAGGCTTATGCAGGATATGTTAGGCCTCCGTGGATATGGTGGAGCATGGCATGCCACAGCTGGAAGTGTCAGGGTACTGTGGTTATTGTTGGAGCAAGACAAGCTTGTGCAGGATACGTTAAGCCTTAATGGATATGGTGGAACCTGGCATGCCACATCTGGTAGTATTAGGCCACTGTGTTTATGGTTGGAGCATGGCATGCTGCTGGTGGAAGAGTCATGCCATAGTGGCTATGTTTGGAGCAAGACAAGCTTATGGAGAATGCATTAGGCCTCAGTGGATATGGCATGCCACAGCTGGAAGTATTAGACTACTGTGGTTAAGGTTGGAGCATGGCAGCTGGTAGTGTCAGGACACAGTGAGGTCCATATTGAAAAGCAATTAAGACGGATAACTCACACGTTATCCTTCTAATTTTGCTTATTTGGCATATTCAGCCTCTTATCTGGCTAAATTATAATTATTTATCTGGCTATAATTTAGTCATATATAAAAGGGGCATTTCATGAGCATTCTAGGGAGGGGCTTAGATAACCTGCTAACCTAGCCAAATATCGTGTATATTGGGCTAGGTTATCTGGATAACTTTATACCTGCTTCTTAGTAGGTCTAAATTTATCTGATGGGTGTGGTATGTAGCACTGTTGCTGTCATTGAAAAAAGAAATCCAAAGGTCCTGAGACCTGATTGTGAGCCTTCCCTCCTCCCCTGCCCCTTATACATAAATGGCCCTATTGGGCCCAGCGCCCCTCAGCCCTCAGGAGCGATCCTTTTCTGGCCTCTCCCCCCTTTGCCCGATTTCATAAACAATATTGTAATGGGAACCCCCATGGATTCAACCCTCCCCTGGTAAACCCTAAACAGGCTCACAGGCTCACCCCTCCCCCAAACAGGACACTCCCGTCCTCACACCAATCCCAGCCGGAAGTGAGGGCCTTCGCAGCCCGCTTCCGGCTGCTTCTGATCGGCAGCACTGGAAGTATAAACTACGCTCAGTTTACGCTTCCAGCATTACCGAGTGGTGTTACCCTCCAGCCTTGCCTCGTCCAACCTTCCTGGTCAAGCCTTGCCTTGTATTGCCCAGTGTCTTGCATGTGTCCTCATCCACACTCGGCCTGACCTTTAGATCTGATTCTTGCCTGGACCTGACCACCCTTGTGTGCCGTCTGCCTCGACCTTGGCCTGTCTCCATTAGTCTGCTGCCCTCCCCTGACCCTGGCGAGCCATTGAATTCGTTCTCTCATAGCCACTACCCTAGGGACCCATCTGTAACCTGCTGGCCACCAGAACCCAAGGGCTCAACCTGCGGGGGGAGGCCGCTGGGATAGGTGACGCTCCAGCCTGTCCCGCCTCAGGCGGCATTCGCCAGCTGCCAGCTTAGGCCTCATAGGTTCCACCTACAAGGCTGCATCAACCACTCTGCAGCACAGAGGGATCACCTCCCACTCCATCCTTCACCATGCCATGGCGAAGCATGGTTTATGTGCGCTGACAGTTTTAGGTCTCAATGAAAATTGATCTTTAATTCTGTACAAAAAAAGGGGGACCATCAATTTAACATGTATTGCTGTTGCCCAGAAACGGTTTTTAGGAATATAAATAAGGATAATAAGAATGAATGGCACTACCTAAATCAGACAGATAATGAAGCTCTGAAATCATTGATTAGGATGAAAGATTAATTATCAGCATGCTTGTCTGGTACAAACATACACTGATGCTGCTATAAAATGCATACTGGTTTCTCTCTGGAGGTTTTTCAATGTGCAGATAATAAACGGAATCTTCATTATTTCTGATTGGCTAGAAATTTTCTGATCTCCAGTTGTTGCCTAGCAACATGACAATAATGTACTGTAGTATGTTTGGAATAAGGCTAGTGTTTATTTTCCAACCTGTTATGCTATTATGGCAATGTGATTAATAATGTTCAATTTTTTTTTTGTGCATATTACATGTACAGTACAACATGCAGTACACTTGAAGGCAATATGTGCATTCTCTTTGCACTGTTTTAACCTGCGTAATAAAATATAAACAGTACTATAGTGGACATTTTACTATCACCTCTAAAGTCAAGACCATCAGCGTTCACATCTGGGAGCATTACTCCTATTATAAAATTCATTGTAGAGCTGTTGCAGAATTAGAACAGTGAGTGCATGCATGCCTGGTACAGACTGTTCTGTCTATGATACATTCATAGGAGAACATCAAGCACTTAAAACAGTTGTTTTTTTTCCCTAAGGTTATTTTCCATTTCTTATTATAACATGACCTTGGACAGTAAAAGACAGAAAAGCTTCAGTTTGACTGATGAGAATTTTCTATCATACCTTATGTTGCTTTGTGATTGGTCTCTTTTGAACCATATGTACTGTATGAGTGTTTTATAGTAAGGTACTCAGCCTGGCGAATATTTGAAAAATGTTTAACTACTTCACTGCAAACTTTGTGGTGAGCAACATACAATATGCTGCACACACAGAATTGGAGGGTATATATCAGACTGGTTATTAAAGCTCTGATATGTTAAAATATCTATTGGTACAAAAGTGCAGCAAATAAAGACATTTCTCATTAGTTAGATAAGACTTACATGACTAACTAGCAATTTATTCAGGGATATTCAGTGGTATTGTCATGTTGCTGAATATCCCTTGTAAATTAGTTGGATTAAGTCTTATTCAGCTAATTTATTAAAACATTTAGTTTTAAATATCTACCTCCAGGTGCTCTAGGTGAGGCAGAACAGAAAAAAATATCATATTAAAAAAACCTTTTGCAACAATTCAACTACACTAGTTGGATATGTGCATGACAATGTTAGAAATATTGGTTCTTTCTGATGTTCCAGGCAACAAAGAATAAGCTCAACTGAAGAGCATCATTTAATAACAGCCCACCCAGAGCTGAAGTCTGCATGTAGAAAGTACATGTCTGAATTTTCAAAGCAGAATTATGCGCATATGGCTGTTTTGAAAATTAGCAGGTATACCTGGAATCCAATGTAGCAAAAGTGAACACAGTTGTATCTGCTTGGGATCAGATGTAAATATTTACATGCATACTTTTGACAATGGAAAGTATGCATTTTAAAAGCAAACCTGAAAAATGTATATTACTATTTCTTTTTATAGACAATGCTTGTGTGAAAGATGCAATTTTGTAGCAGATAGATAAAATACATAAAGGTCCATATTCAAAAGCCATGTAGATGGATAACTAAAAAATGTATCCATCTAAATGGCAAATATGACATATTTAGCCACTTATCCAGTTAAAATATAGCCAGATAATTAATTATCCGGCTATAATTTAGCCAAATAAAAAAGGGCATTTTGGGGGAGTTCCAGCAAGGTACTAAGATATCTGGTTAACCTGGCAGAATATCAGGTACATCTGGCTAGGTTTTTCTTTTCTCCTTTTCCTTCAGTTCTTCCATTTTACCCTCTTATTATATTATATCTTTTCCTAATTTTGCAGCCTGTTGTTTGCTTCAGAGTAGCTTTACCCATAAACCAAGCCTTACTGTTTCATATTGGAGTAATTTGACTCAACTAATTTATAATACATAACTTAAACAATAAAATTTCTTATCTAGTTTGTTTTCATGATTTTTGTACTAGAAGCAGCTGAGTCCTTTGCACCTGCATGTAAGAGTGAGCAAAATAGTGCACATCCTTTTAAAAATATAGTCTACATACTGTTTCCTTCCCCTGCTAAAACATGCCCACAGGATCTCTTCTTAACCTGCCGAGAAGTGCATGCATTATGGAAACCAGTGCACACTTTTTTGCCAGGAATAGAAATGCAATTTTCAGCCAGGCCATTACCCGGATAAACTCTATTTAATTGGGAAGATTACTTTCAAAAGTTTCTTTCCCTTTTATGCTTCATTTCGTCCACGGCAAACTATGACCTGAGCGTTAGTTACAGGTATCACAAGGAAGTTCCTGTGTCTTGATTACCAGATCCTTCAACTTTTTGAACTTTAGCCAGAGATTTGTGAACAATGAATTAAAATAAATACTTAAAGTATATTTTATTTGTTTAACCATATTCATACAAAAAAAAAACCAAAACAGATTTACCTTTGGAGATGGCAATTCAGGTCTGTCCTTTAAAAGCAAAGCATAAATGTTCTCCACCACTCGGTCTCTCTCTCTTTCTCTCCCTCTCTTTATTTCTTTAATTGATTCCCTTTCCTTAGGACCTTTTACATTACCTGGGAAAGAGGAGAGGAGGGTAATTTTTAGATAGCATGAAGAAAATTGTCTGTTTTTGGATGGTTTCATCTGGATTTAGATTATCGTTAGTTTATTGCTAGTGAAGTAGAGTTTAAGGTAACCTGCCCAGCATGGTCATCTTCTCTTCCTTTTTCATTTGTGAGGTTATTTGGAGTTAGTAATTGATGCGAGGGTTAATAAAATGGATGGATTTTCCTGGTTATGTAGTATTAGTAGTATTAAGATGCCTATGGATTTCTGTTTTAAATATGGAAAATCAATAAATATATAAATTATATTAAAAAAAAAAGATGCCATGGGATATGTACTATCAGTAGGTACTTTATGCATAACACAATATGCAGTGATGACCAGTAAGTGGAGTTGTACATGTGGTACGAATAAATTATATGGGTAAAATATACATGCAGTAGACTATGTGATAGAGATATAAATGGATATAGTTATGCTTTGTAACATTATGAATTTGCAGTACGTCTTAGGGATGTGCATTTGTTCAGGACGAATTAGGCAATTTCAATGAAATTGCCTAATTCATTCTGGTTCGGGGACCCCAAAACCCTAACGAATTGCACACTAATGGGAGTTAGTGCATGCTAACTCCCATTAGTGCGAGCTAATGTTAAAATGTTAGTGCATACTAACGGGGGAAATAGTGCACATTACCCGAAATTCAGGTCCCCGAATTTCAAAGGCCCGAACCGGGGGAAATACGATATTTCCTGCGGTGGGCCGAAAACGAAGCCCGAACCAAAAGGTTTGGGCTTTGCACATCCCTAGTACATCTGAATCCTCTTTGTGCTAATGTAGTTGAGTATGTGTCTTCTGATCATCCTGAAGTAATGCGATTCAACAGTCCTATGGATATATACTGTGTGTTTTGAGAAACGTAGTGTCTTTCCATGTGTACAAAGATTTGCATCCATGTAGAATGTGTTTATAATTGTGAGAGATGGAAAAAGATGTAACATTATAATTACAAGAAAAGAAAGACAGAATAAGAGTGGTATTATTAATGCAGAGATTAAAATTGGGACTAAGGTTCTCCAAAGTGTTTTGGAAGTAAATAAACTTGAGATGCTACGCCGGCTTGTGCATTTGTAATATAAATGTAAACAAGATTCCTGTGGTGAACAAATACAGAAGACTTCCTGTTTGCTGAGATGTTAATCAGTTTACAGATTGTGCTCTGAGCTATTGTGCCTAAGCTAATGTCTGCAGCTGCACTACCAGTTACTGTGAAGGAATTAACATTATTTGAATGGTCATCTTCTTTCTCATGTTGCTCTTATATATATATATATATAGCCCCTGAAGCAGCCCATATTGTATGGGCGAAACTCAGCCCAAGTCGGGCACTGGTTTTTACCTTTAATTAAAGTGTTTCATGCCACCGATCTAATTTTGTTTTGGTTGCATTGCTGCTACATTGGATCGGCTTCCGTGTTGTTGTCTGGGACCATCCCTCCAAAAAATGTGCATTCACACTCTGGCGTTATTGTTCTTAATGCATGCGTTAACGCATTATCGCGTGCGTTAATGCCATAACACATTTTGATGAATGAACCTAAAGGTGATATACATGCTCAGATGGACTCAGAAATAAAAAGTCATAATTAATTCTTTCTTTACTTCCTTTTCTTTGTTTCTCCCCCTTTAGGTTGCTCCAAATGAAATAGGTGTCTCATTCTACCAACTGTACAAATCATTAGGCTGCTAACATTAGGGTCAAATTAAAATTAGCTCCTATGCAATTGATATAGATTGCCTTAAGCAATGCAACCTGTTAGCAGTAGTGTCTCTGATGTGTTGATTGACATCCCTGACCCATTTGCCCTTATCCTTTTTCTGAGGAAAGCACCTAAAGCCATGGCTTTTGACTATTGATGTTGATCAGCTGTATCTTGAAATGCTGAACAGCAAATTTGAGCAACAGTATTGGTATTTACTTTGCAGGATTAGAAGGCTGAGCATTAAAATCTTTCAGTGGGATTAAATTATTAAAGCCCTCAGAAGCTTCTGTTGGAGCTTGAAACTGAGAAATTCGGAGATAAAGGAAAAACCGTTGTTAGCATGCAAATATATCTTTTCAATTAATGGGATTTTGATGAGAGCTAGATCTCCTTTTCTGTCATAGTAAACATAGTTTACATTTTCGTGGCCTACCATCATGACAAACTTGGACAAAATATAGAATATCAAACTACCTAGCCTACTGTTTAGAGCAGTGGACTGTGAATAAGGGAAGCCAGGGTTCAAATTCCAGTGCTGCTCCTTGTGACCTTGGTCGAGTCGCTTCACCCTCCATAGTCAGAGGTACAAACAGACTGTAAGTCCTTTGGGGATAGGGAAATACCTACAGTACCTGAATATAATCCGCTTTGAAGTGCCAAAAGGCAGAATAAATTAGTGATAGCCAGAGAAGTCTTAATTGAAAGTTGCCAAAATTACTTGTGTGTGTTCCCTCTGCTATCCTTTTTTCAATTGAGTTGACTTCTCTTCCCATCACTTCCATTTTTCTATTGTAATACCCGAGGCTTTGATTTGTTCCCATTCCTAATGTGCACGCACGATTTAATGTCACGAAGCATGTGAATTAATTTAAAATGCTTACAATGCCTGAATGCAATCCACTGTAAAATGTCTGAAAGGTAGAATATAAATTAAATTAAAAAAAAAACAACCCACATACAAATAAGGAATCCAAACTGAATCAGTAGGATTTATTTTAGTTTGATGAAAACAAATATGAATGGCTAGTGCCCCCAAATGAAATGAACATTTTTTTAATTTTTCATTTCCCATTAAAGTCTAGGGAACAATTAAATATGCAGGTGATGTTTGTCTTCCCAAGCTAGTTAGCAACTGGTGATGTCACATGACCCTAGACCTACCAGAGCTAGGCAGGGAACAAGTAAGGAAGCAGAACCATTACAGGTCAATCTTTTTTTTTTTTTTTTTGTCAGCCTATCTAGCTGGCATCTGCATAGATTGAAAGTGACTTATTTTTTTTTCCTAGCTGAAAGTAAAATTAATAAACTGGCTATTTTTGTTCAGATGACACTCCGGGCTGTAGAAGAGACTAATTGCATAGCCCTAAGAGCTGAAACAAATTGCAAAAAGAGTGTGAAAAGACTGAGGGTCTAGGAGAGATTAAAAGTGAGGTGTGCTCTAGATCTGCTGCTTTATACATTGATGGTAACTTTCAAACCAGCGCACCGGCGTACATTGGCGTTTGTGTATATCGGCACGCGCCCAGGGACATGGGCATTTTATAACTTGTGCATGCATGCATGTTATAAAATAACCTGGCTGTGCACACCTGTGCCTAATTTTAAGTGGGCGTGTGCAGCATGCAAATCTCGCTTCTACCGTATAAGTCGCCCCCACCATTGCCATTTCATCAGTTCTTCCACCAAATTGCCCAGTTAAAAGCTAGATCCTACAACACCTCCCAGTTTAATAGCCTTCACTCCCCCCAGTTAGCCCAAACCTTTAAAACCCCTCAAATAAGGCTAGTTTTCTTTTTTTTTAAAACTTACACCTCCTCCATAGCAGAAGTAAACTTTTTGTGGCAGTAGACCTGGGTGCATACTCAGGTGCATACGTATTTGCACACACATCTCTTGGCCCTGCCCTGGAATGCCCATGCTCTACTTACACCAAGTCCTTTTTTTAATCAGAGCAAGATGTGCATGCAGTGGGAGATACGAGCGGATCTGAGCGGCTTTTAAAATATGGTTGGCGCAAGCAAGCCCGACTTGTTTACGCCAGGCTTTTAAAATTCACCTTATTCTGTTACTGTGTCAAAAATCTTTTCTATGTTGTTCTTCAGTGAAGCAGCGCACTGTAAAACTATAACACTATAAAAGCAGAAGAAAAAAAAAATAGTCATTGATCTCTGTAGTGGATTCATTCTTTCATTTATATGCCACTTTCACATCCTTCAAAAGGTTGTCCAAAGCGGTATACAACATAACACAGAGAGATTTAAACTGCAGAATTACAACTAATGACTAGAAAACAGCAAAGGAGCCAGGCTTGAATTTTTGCTCCCCCAAGTCTCATCATGGAGTGGAAAAAGGTTTCAAATGGTATATGTATATGTGGTGTGTTCTGTTTTTCCATAAAAACTGTGATCATCTCTGGAACACCCCCCTCCCCCCCCTAAAAATAGAGTACCACTACCAGGCACAAGCAGGCACTTACTAGGGTAGGCACTGTCTGAGTATCCATTAGTAAAATAAGAGTTTCTAATGGTTTGAACAACTTTCACCATGTAGCTAATATCCCAGTTCAGTCAAACTAATTCAAAGGATAAAGTTTGGGCAGCTAAAGGATTTTGTGGTTAAGAAAAAACTGCTCGACTGTCATGCAATAGGGAATATATAAAGCTGAAACCTTGTTAGTCTCTTTATTTGATTTGTCATTCACTAAATAAGAGCCCAGCTTCATGTGTTGTATTATTAGACATCTCCGCGGCATTAAGTACGTTTGACCACAGAATCTCACTGTCACACCTATTATCTTAAGATTTGTATGGAATAGTCCTTTCCTGGTTCTGGTCTATTCTGGAAAACTGGACCCAGCAAATTGTTCTAGATCAGTATCCATCTTTTCCTCATTTGGTCCCTGTGGTGTTCCCCAGGGATTCATAGTGTCACCTTTGCTTTTCAGTCTTTATTTGAGGCCTCCAATAAACCTGATTAGATGCCAAGGGTTACATTTTTACAACTTTGTTGATGATGTGCAGCATTTCATCAGGATGGAGAAGTCTCAATACAGAAAATTAATGACTGTCTTAAATCTATTAGGCTGTGATTTTCAGAAAACTAATGCAGAGAATGCCTACCTCTCAGTTATTCAACTCAGCTTTGATCTTAGATGGCATGCTCCTGGTTATGAAAGATCAAGTAAAGAACTTAGAAGTCTTTTACCACAAAGATTTCAAATGTGATGAGATCTTTTTTAAACCATTGCATGATATGACAGCTGCACAATTTTTTAATATAAATATGATCTGGGTACTTTGTCACAGGCATTTATTATATCAAAATTAGACTATTATTACAATCTGTTTCTGGGGCTTCCGAAAAACCACTGTAAGAAAACTACAATTGTTATAAAATATGTCTGTCAGAATTGTGTCTGCCATAATTTTGTGACCATATTCTTCCAGTTTTAAAGCAATTACAATGTTTGCCAGTTGAGTCATCTTTAAGTCATTGTCAGTGATCTACAATGCTCCACTTTTATTTATTTAAAACATTTCTTACCTGCCCTTCCATAGGTCAGGATGGGTTTCAATGACAACATCCATAATCAGCTGAAACAAAAATAAAACAAGACAAGTGACATTACATTTGCTTCTAAAATAGTATTACATCGAATCATATTAGATAGAAAACCTCATGTTGCTGTATTGAATGTCTTCAAAATAAAAGGGTCTTGAGGGCTTTCTTAAAGAGTAATTTGTCATAAATAATTAGAATTTCTGAAGATAATGACTTCCAAAATATTGGGCTCACAGGCAAGAAGGTGTACTCTCTTGTGTCATCAAGGAATGTTATCTTAGGTGAGGGAACAACCAGTACTCTTTGATGTGACAATGATCATGGTCCTAGTTACTTAAGGGAGATTTTAATTTCACATATTCCTTGTAGAACACTCAGATCAGCTGAGGATACATGCATGGTACCTCCTTCTTTTCGGGAAGTTAGATTAAACTTGAGAACTAGGGATGTGCATCAGGGACAGATATGTTCGATTCGGTATTCGTATTCGTCGGGACCCAAATCCGTTACATCTGTTTTTGGGGGACCCCAATTCATCCATTAGTTACATATGGTATTCGTTTCCCATTAAAGTTAAAAATAAACCCATCCCAACCCTTTAAATTTAATTAACTACAACCCCCCACCCTCCTGACCCCCCCCCAAGACTTGCCAAAAGTCCCTGGTGGTCCAGTGGGGGTCCTGGAGCATTCTCCTGCACTAGGGTCGTCGGCTGCCGGTATTCAAAATAGCGCCAATAGCCTTTGCCCTTACTAGGTCACAGGGGCTACCGGTGCCATTGGTTGGCCCCTGTCACATGGTAGGATCAATGGATGGCCGGCGCTATCTTGTGTTCCTACCATGTGACAAGGGTCGACCAATGGCACCAGTAGCCCTTGTGACATAATAAGGGCAAAGGCTATCGGGGCCATTTTGAATACTAGCAGTTGATGGCCCGAGTGCAGGAGATCACTCCAGGACCCCCGCTGGACCACCAGGGACTTTTGGCAAGTCTTGGGGGGGTCAGGAGGGTGGAGGTTTTATTCATTAGTGATACGTTGCATTCGTGGGGTTTTGCTATACGTTTCAGAACCCCACATATGTAACGAATAGGGACCTATACTTTGCGGATTGCGCATTTGTTCAAAACGAATGCACATCCCTATCTAGGCATGTACATTTGTTTTTCACAAATTAAACAATTTCAACAAAATTATATGTAATGTCACTGTCAATTGTCTAATTCGTCATGGCTCAGAGGCACCGAAAAACGAACTGCATTTTTCCAAAATTTCAGAAAAATTCATATTCTTGTTAGTGCAAGCTAACACGAAAATCGGGACCCACGAAAAAAAAAAAACGAACCATGGAAAAAAATTATATTTCCCACGGGGGCCCAAAAACGAAGCCCGAACTGAAAAAAAACCCAATGCACATCTTACTCAAAACATGCTATCAGTGTCAAATTACTGATAAGAATCACAGTTAAAATAAAAACCTCAAAATTCTATCCAAACCTCCCAAATTGCCAATAATATTCTACAATTCTAAAAAAAAAAATAATCTCTAAATGAAATGCCTTCCAAGCTACTTCAAACACCCCTTTACCCAAGCAGACAAAAAAGCAAATCCTGAAAAAAACTATATCAGTTTTGGATTCCGGCAGAAAATTACAGGATTTTCCAGAAGGGAGAGACACTTAGGCCTTGAATTCCTCATGGCTAGAGTTGCACAAAAAAAAAGCCTGTTCTCATTGAGACCTATTTAGCAGTGAAAGGTGAATAAAAAATGTATTATTTTCGTTATAATTGATGCTGTGTCCAGAAGGACAAGGGGGGTGATTAGAACAAAAAGGCCCTTTGATATTTGGAGGTTGGGAGTAATGGGGGCAAGGAAGTCCTTTCATCTTGGGCCTGGGGGTGAGGGGAAGCACCTCATGATCAGGGGATTAGCTTCCCCCTGAGTGTTAAATATTAGCATACCAGGCCTGTAAGCATGCTAATATTTAATTAGCACTCAAAAATGGATGTTAGATTACAGGCTTTAGTTTGCACATGGTAAAAAAATAGCAGGTAGATGACAGCATACCACATTATTTACTATGTGCCCATTGAAGTCTAATTTTCGTGACATTTCCTCCTTTACATGTGGTTATGAGCAAATTTTAGTGCATATTTGCTAACATCCTCTGACTGCAGGTTAGTATGCACATTAAAGTCAGGGAGGATGACTTTCAAACAAATGTGTATGCTGACATATACACAAACATCTTATACCTGGGCAACTAATATATGTGTATTTTATAAAATACGCATATCTTTATCCCGCAACTTACATGCATATGTAGTGTTGCACACAATTACATGCACTGCATTAAAACAACGTATAGCCATTTAACGCATGTGCTTTTCCTACCCATTTTAAAAATGTATGCCTGTATATTTTGCACATGACAGTAATGTAGGACTTACTCTTGTAAACCCAATTTATGCACATATGTTGGCCAATTTTAAAAAGTGCACATGTAAATTAAATTAAAAAGTTTAACAATTATTCCACCAGTTCATCCAGTCCTACTTTAGGTCATTGAGACCTTCTGATTCTTCAACCTGAATTCCCCCAGTTCACCTAGACCTCCCACCCAGTCAGTACTACATAATAAAGATGTTTAATATTGCACCAGATAATTAATAGGTATAAAAATACATGACTAAGGGCCTCATTTTCCAATATCGCATTGGTAACGCAGTAGGGGGCATTACCAATGCAAATGAGGCTTCTTTCGTGCAGTGGGGAAACATAGCCGCACGCGATGTTTTCGCAAATGGCAAAAACATTAGCGCAATAGTGCACGATATTTGCCAGTTTTTCATCACGGTCCAAGATAGTCCCAGACAGCCTGTTTCAGGCTCCAGAGAGAGAGAGAGAGAGAGACTTACTATAGTGCCTATGCCCTAGACAGGTATTTTAACCCCTATGGGAGGGCCACCTACTAACTCGGGGTGGGGATTAGGTATGAGCGTCGGGGGTTGGGGGCCACTTTCGCATTCCACATGAGACCTACGGACAGAACAGTGCTCTCTAGTGCAGATTTGCTGGCCGTCGGAGTGAGGACGCTCACTCCGACGGCCAGTGTTTCCCCACTGTACGAAAGAAGCCTCATTTGCATTGGTAACGCCCCCTACTGCGTTACCAATGCGATATTGGAAAATGAGGCCCTTAGTCATGTATTTTTATACCTATTAATTATCTGGTGCAATATTAAACATCTATTAAACACGCGTGCGGCGATGTTTCCCCACTGCACGAAAGAAGCCTCATTTGCATTGGTAACGCCCCCTACTGCGTTACCAATGCGATATTGGAAAATGAGGCCCTTAGTCATGTATTTTTATACCTATTAATTATCTGGTGCAATATTAAACATCTAAGATGTGGTTTGGGCAACATTCTCTCCACCTAGCTTGTTGTTGCCCAGGTAGATGTGGTTTGGGCAACATTCTCTCCACCTAGCTTGTTGTTGCCCAGGTAGAGTGTCCATCAAGCTAGGTGGAGAGAACATTGTCCAAACCACTTCTTGGAGTGAGCGTCCTCACTCTGACGGCCAGCAAATCTGCACTAGAGAGCACTGTTCTGTCCATAGGTCTCATGTGGAATGCGAAAGTGGCCCCCAACCCCCGACGCTCATACCTAATCCCCACCCCGAGTTAGTAGGTGGCCCTCCCATAGGGGTTAAAATACCTGTCTAGGGCATAGGCACTATAGTAAGGCGCTCTCTCTCTCTCTCACTCTCTCTCTCTCTCTCTTTCCCCCCCCCCCCCCCCCCCCCCCCGAGCCTGTGTCCGGGACTATCGTGGACCGCGATAACCCTTTAGTGGCCCCGTAACGCAAATCTCAGGGTTGTAGCTATTATCCGCGATAGCAGCCGCGCTAACACTGCGGCTGTTTCGCCGCACACGATAGCTTTGCATATGCTCCGCCCCAACTCCGCCCCCTGACAAATTTGCATTCGCAAATCACGATAACAGAATTTATCGCGCGCAGTAAACTCCTTTGAAAATGAGGCCCTAAGTTTGCAAATGTATGTGTGTATGTACTTTTTAAAATATCACCTTATGCATGCAAGTGTTGGCTCCACCCTGGCACCCTCCTAGGCCATCCCTTTTTATATATATGCTTAAGTTTTTTGCAAAAGTGAAAATAAGCACATATTTTTTTATGTTTATAAAATATGGAATTCACAAGTAGATCTTACTTATGTGTATGTGATTTTTATGCATTTAATGTTTTCTAAATTCTCTCTAAGGGCCTGATTTTAAAAAGCATTTACACACTTAAATTTGAGTTTTACATGTGTAAATGCACTTAACCTGTGTAAGTAGACTTTTAAAAATTGCTATAATATATGCAATTGAATTGTCCATAGGATTTACCCATGTAAGTACACTTATTACAATAGTAGTTACATTTGTATATATAAATCCTTTTAAAAATTACCATCAGTGCATAGCTCACTTTCCTGGGGGCATATTAAATAGCCTTAGCATGCATAATAATTTTAATACATAGGCTTTATAATTTGAACAAAATTGGAATGATGTGTATTATATCCATTATGTTGATAGTTGCCAGAAATTCTATTTTACCTGCATCTGTTCCTTTAATATGTTAATGTAGTTATCTACAAAACTAGATAACATCAAAAAGACCTCTCATGTAAGAGATCTAGGCACCCTCCTGGACAACCAGTTGAACTTCAAAAGGTTTGTCAACAATACAACAAAGGAGGGCTTCTTCAAACTTCAGGTCCTTAAGAAGCTTAAACCTCTCCTGCTCTTTTATGATTTCCGTTTGGTTCTACAAGCAATCATACTCACAAAAATCGATTACTGTAACTCATTATTACTTGGACTCCCGGCTATCACCACTAAGCCGCTTCAGATGTTACAGAATTCAGCCGCCAGGATTCTAACCAGTTCAAAAAAGAGGGACCATATCACTCCCATTCTCTACAACCTTCACTGGCTCCCTATCAAATATAGAATCCGTTACAAAGTTTTGACCATCATGCACAAATCTGTACACAATCTTGCCCCAATCGATTTAACTCATCAAGTTCGCCCTAATAATCCCACCAGGCCAATGAGAAGAGCTTATCAAGGCACTCTCTTCGTCCCTCAAGCAAAAACATCACGAAAGATTAGAGCCTTCTGTACCTCAGGACCCACTGAATGGAACAATCTCCCACCGGACCTTAGGCAAGATCCTTGCCCAATATCCTTTAAGAAAAAATTAAAAACATGGTTATTCAACCTTGCATTTCCAGATTCTGCATTTAACTAATCACTTATTTCTCTTGGAATGCTTTAGGACATTTATTACTATGCATTGTAATTATTTTTCTCTCTGTTCAGTTAAATTTTAAAGTTTAACTATGATTGCCATGTTTACCATTTGTTCTTAGTTCTATGTATCGCCGTTCAGGCAGTTTCTTGTTCCTTGTAAACCGGTTTGATTTGTATTTAATGCAGGAAGATCGGTATATAAAAACCAAAAATAAATAAATAAATATTATAAACTAGGCTTATGTCTCCACAAGCGTATCATGTGTTGAAGCCTTACAATGTGGAACGAGCTGCGTCTGGATCTGAGTGATGTGGTTTGGGCCTATATAAAATGGATTTTCAACCCTGCAGAGACTATAAGCAGCCACAGACAAAGTGAATGCTTATAAAAATATGTCAAAACCCCTGTGTGTTCTCCTGTGTATGACAAATGTTCTTTAAGAACAAGTGTCTAGCAGTCATAGTTTTAACAAGTTGGGAAAAGGGATGTACTGTTTAGCCCTCCCAGAGAACAGCACTACATAGCCAGCAAAGGAGGAGGCCAAAGGAATACTGGGAGACCATTTAAGGAAGAAAAGGTACAAACTGACTCGCTCTGTTTGAGAGGAGTGGGAATGGCTAGGATTTGGAGCCAAGATCCAGGAAGAGAAGAGTGCATCTGACAGCCCTGAAATCAGTTCTTCTCCTGAAGAGCTAATTATCAAGACGGAGAGACAGAAGTCTGCACGTTGAGGAAATAGAGAGACAGATATTTGTTTTTGATTCATAGCCAAGCTACATATAAAATCCCAAAAAGGGACAGAGGAGCCAGGAGCTGAGAGACATTCTATCCAGGCCCAGGAACACATGACTGGATAGCCTTCCTAAGAGACTGAGTTAAGTAATGTAAACTTTGCACAGAGTGTATCTTAGCAGAGGAGAGTGAAGATGTATTTCTTTGCCTTTTGTCACAAATTCAATATCTCATCTTAAATTTTCTGCCTTTTGTCTGAAGTCAAGCATAAACCCTTGCCACAGACACATGAGTTAGGGCAGAAAAAGAAAAGCGGATAGACCGTGGACTTTCTGTAAGAGACTGAAACCAGGCCCATTTTTTGTTTAGTACCATTTGGAGAAACTCCCTAGGAGAGAGAAAACTTCCATACACTGCAGTGCTCATCTATTTGGTTTGTCATCTAGCCAGCTCCACCATCAAGAGGGACTCATTCATTTTCTTGATTGTTTTCTTTTTCCACACAATTTTATGTTTGAGGCAGGGTTCACCCTTTACAAACTTGTGACATTGAAGTGGCTCTGTTCCCCCTCCCCTTTTTGACTGCTCTGGGGTGGATACAGTTTTTAAAAGCTGTGCACTATACTGTTTTTTCCCCAGTCTCTTTTAGTGTTCCTTATTTTTTTTACTATCCATATGAGCATGTTGGTTATCTTGGCTAACAGGCTATACCTAATAGTATTTTGGTACTACTTGATTTCAAATTAGAAAACTGAAAGTTTATATTATACTTCACTATTATACTTTTTCCTTTTAATGTTCTAGTTGGATTTACTGTCTACTTACATAATACTAGTAAAAACGGTTAATTACTGTTTTGTTGTGGTGTGATGATTTGATCTGGTCTGTGGTGCCACAAGTGAGAGGTTGTTTGGGAAGGAAACTGAATTGTGGTATTGGGATGACTGGGACCCTGTCTCATCTCCCTCTTAGGCTACAAACCTGACGATAAATCATTTTAGTAAATAGAATTTCTCATGTGGTACTCCCTACCCCAAGCATAAGGGTAATTCATGGCCCAGACCAAGGGGAAGGGGACACATTAAAGAAATACAAACATTGGCAATGAATGGTAGAACAAGGCATTTGTACTGTTTTGCATTTGAAAAATTAGTTTAATATTTCACCAAAATATTTTGCAGCCTTAGTTAATGAATAAAGCACTCACGTAATCTGAAAAAAAATTATTTAGCTCTATCATTTAATATTGCAGGTACTTAAGTCTGTGAAAACCTTATAAATCTTTGGGGCAAATGTATTAACATGTGTTAAAATCATCACTTAACATACATTAGTGAGCAGTTATAATGCAGATGTTAACTCCTGGAAAATACAATGTTAAATGTTTGGTCTGCCAAAGGGCATTACAACTGGTATTTGCTGAAAATGAAATATGGATTAGACTTATAAATAACACATTGTCATTATCCATAGGATCGTTATGCCCAATACGGGTCTCTCTCCCCTCCTCATGACCCTGAGTCAACCCACTTGTCCAATGCTATGGGAAATCCAAAAAGGCTAACTAAATCCCATCCCCCCATCCCTCTCCCTATCCTTAAGCCAGGACCCCCAGGCTATCGCATTGACAGACATCCAGAAGCTGAAGGGGACAGTAGAGAGAGAGTACCATGGCTGAGAATTCTCCAGGTTTCTATTTAAATTTCCTGGGATCTAGAGACAAAGCTCAAATCTCTGGGTAGCACAGAATCAACTCCACTGTACCATGATGATCAGCTCACTTTGCCCATACAGCATCATGGGCTGCCTCTCTCTTCCTTTGGTACTGAGATAAACAGTACTGCTGAGATGATAATGCATGCTCTGTTAGGGATGTGCAGAGGGACGCCATATGTTGCATTTGTGATTTGGATCCGTCGGGGAGCAGATACGTTGCATTCGGCTGTATGGCACCCCGATGCGTTAATACGGTGATTTCTATTCGTGTCCCAGCTAAAATTAAAATTAACTACAACCCCCACCCTCCTAAACCCCCAAGACTTACCAAAACTCCCTGGTGGTCCAGGGGGGAGTCTGGGAGCCATCCCCTGCACTCGCACACCTTCGGTGCTGGTTTCATCATGGCACCGATAGCCTTTGTTACAGGGGCTACCGGTGCCATTGGTCAGCCCCTGTCACATGGTCATCGGTGCCATCTTGTGCTCCTACCATGTGACAGGGGCTGACCAATGGCACCGGTAGCCCCTGTGACATAGTATGGGCAAAGGCTATCTGCACCATTTTGAGTACTGGCATCGGACAGCCGGAGTGTAGGAGGTTGCTCTGGGACCCCCGTTGGACCCCCAGGGACTTTTGGCCAGCTTGGGTGGGCCTCCTGACCCCCACAAGACTTGCCAAAAGTCCAGCAGGGGTCCGGGAGCGACCTCCTGCATGCCGGCTGTCCGATGCCAGTACTCAAAATGGCGCCGATCGCCTTTGCCCTCACTATGTCACAGGTACCGACGGTCGGCCCCTGTGACATAGTGAGGGCAAAGGTGATCTGCTGCCAGTATCTGCAAAGCCGATCTGCTGCCAGTATCCTGCTAATGGGAAAAGTAACCCATGCTATAGTTACATGATGTTAGGTTCCATATTAGGAGCTACCACCCAGGAAAAAGAGCTGGGCATCATAGTGGATAATACTTTGAAATCGTCAGCTCAGTGTGCTGCAGCAGTCGATAAAGCAAACAGAATGTTAGGAATTATTAGGAAGGGAATGGTTAAGAAAACAGAAAATGTCATAATGCCTCTGTATCGCTCCATGGTGAGACTGCACCTTGAATACTGTGTACAATTCTGGTCACCGCATCTCAAAAAAGATATAGTTGCGATGGAGAAGGTACAGAGAAGGGCAACCAAAATGATAAAGGGAATGGAACAGCTCCCCTATGAGGAAAGGCTGAAGAGGTTAGGGCTGTTTAGCTTGTAGATGAGATGGTCGAGGGGGGATATGATAGAGGTCTTTAAGGTCATGAGAGGTCTTGAACAAATAGATGTGAATCGGTTATTTACATTTTCAGATAATAGAAGGACTAGGCGGCATTCCATGAAGTTAGCAAGTAGCACATTTAAGACTAATCAGAGAAAATTCTTTTTCACTCAACATACAATTTAGCTCTGGAATTTGTTGCCAAGGGATGTGGTTAGTGCAGTTAGTGTAGCTAGGTTCAAAAAAGGTTTGGATAAGTTCTTGGAGGCGAAGTCCATTACCTGCTATTAAACAAGTTTACTTAGGTAATAGCCACTGCTATAAATTGCATCAGAAGCATGGGATCTTCTTGGTGTTTGGGTAATTGCCAGGATCTTGTGGCTTGGTTTGGCCTCAGTTGGAAAAAGGATGCTGGGCTTGATGGACCCTTGGTCTGACCCAGCGTAGCAATTTCTTATGTTCTTATATTCTTATCAGTATTAACAGATTGAGGATGAAGAGAACTCAAAAATTTCACAACTGTAAAGAGCATTCCTGCCTTTTGCCCCACTGGCTCCATTACACAAACTGGCACAGGACAATATCACATTATTCTTTACCCCCAGGACTACATGATATTGCCAATGCTGTTTGTGTAGTGGAGCCAGTGGGGCAAAATTGTTATTCCCTGCCCTTCATCTTCTAAACTGCTGATGATGGGTTAGGCTGGGGGTTTAAAGACCTAGGGGGAAGGAGAGGAACCAGAAAGGGTAAGGTTTTGGGCTACCTGTGTGGCCTTCCTGCATCATTGGTTTGGCCTATATGGAGCCTTTCTAACACATTAAAAGGCGCATTTAAAAAACCTACTGTATGCCAAATATATTGGGCTGGCACATTCCAGACTGATTTTAAAAGGTGCCCACTTAGGTGCGTACTTACCTCTACAAACCCAAATGAAAAGTTTTGAAAAAGGGGCAGGGTGTGTGTGTGTGTGTGTGTGTGTGTGTGTGTGGTCTGGGCGGGGCATGGGTATTCCTGGATTTCACCTTGAAATTAGCACATCAATGCTTATGGGCACAAGCACATGTCTGGGTCCCTTGCCAACTAACTTTACTTCTGCTATGGAGAAAGTGCAACTTGTTAAACAAAAAAATCTAGACAGATCAGCAGGGTTTTAATGATCACTTCTAACAGGGGAGAAGGCAGGCTATTAAAATAGGGGAATTTGGAAGTCCTATCCCTTAACTGGCTGAACTGGGAACAAACCAGGAATACGGTTAATGGTGTTGGCACACATGGCTTTTAAAATCATGTGGTAGAGGCAGCTTATCCTCTTAAAATGTAGTAAAAAATAGAGATGTGAATCGTGTGATCGATCGTCTTAACGATCGATTTCGGCTGGGGGGAGGGAATCGGATCGTCACAGTTTTGTTTTGTTAAATATCGTGTAAATCGTAAATCGGGGGAGGGCGGGAAAACCGGCACACTAAAACAACCCTAAAACCCTCCCCGACCCTTTAAAATAAATCCCCCACCCTCCCGAACCCCCTCAAAATGTCTTAAATTACCTGGGGTCCAGTGGGTGGGTCCCGGTGTGATGTTCCACTCTCGGGCCACGGGTGCATTTGATAGAAATGGCGCCGGCGCTACCTTTGCCCTGTCATATGACAGGGCAAAGGTAGCGCCGGCGCCATTTTGGTTCCTGTCCCCAGACATTGCGAGCGTAGGAGATCGCTCCCAGACCCCCGCTGGACCCCCAGGGACTTTTGGCCAGCTTGGGGGGGCCTCCTGACCCCCACAAGACTTGCCAAAAGTCCAGCGGGGGTCCGGGAACGACCTCCTGCACTCGAATCGTGTTGCCGTACGGCTGGCTCCATTTTGAAAATGGCGCCAGCCATATTGCCGTACGGCAACACGATTCGAATGCAGGAGGTCGTTCCCGGACCCCCGCTGGACTTTTGGCAAGTCTTGTGAGGGTCAGGAGGCCCCCCCAAGCTGGCCAAAAGTCCCTGGGGGTCCAGCGGGGGTCCAGGAACGACCTCCTGCACTCAAATCGTGTTGCCGTATGGCAATATGGCCGGCGCCATTTTCAAAATGGCGCCGGCTGTATGGCAACACGATTCGAGTGCAGGTCGCTCCCTGTGACAAGTTAAGGGCAAAGAAGATCGGCGCCATTATGAAACCTCCAGCGCAGCACCCTCACGGCACGATTGAATGGATGGCTCCCGGACCCCCCGCTAGACCACCAGGTACATGTAAAAGGTTTTTGGGGGGGTTCGGGAGGGTGGGGGAGGGTAAGGAATTTCTTTTCAAAGGTCGGGGTGGGTTTAGGGGTTGTTTTGGTGTGCCGGTTTTCCCGCCCTCCCCCAAATAATTCCCGAGAGCGGGAGATCGCGCCGGGGAACCCCCCCCCACTGGACCACCGGGTAACTTAACATTTTGGGAGGGTGGGGGAGGGTAAGGAATTTCTTTTAAAAGGTTGGGGTGGGTTTAGGGGTTGTTTTGGTGTGCTGGTTTTCCTGCCCTCCCCCAAATAATTCCCGTGCCCTATTTAACGATACAATATAAATGCTCCTGATGATAAATCGTGGGCATTTGTATTGTATCGTGTACTCTAACGGTTTAGAACGATTTTAAAATTATCGGACGATAATTTTAATCGATCAAAAACGATTCACATCCCTAGTAAAAAATGTGGTAAAAAAGTGGTACCTCACTCCAAAACCTCCCATTATATAACCTTCAGAGACAGGGCATTCTCCACAGCAGGACCTCCTCTATGGAACTCCATCCCAGCAGATCTGCGGCAGGAACCCTGCCTCCCAACATTCAGGAAAAGACTCAAAATGTGGCTATTTAAAAAAGCCTTTCCGGACACCGAATGAATCTTAACTCACCACTAACCAACTTCCAGTCATTACCCTTACGCAGAAAACTATAACATTGCAAATGACATAACCTAGCAAATTCCATAAATTCTGTAAATGCTTTCTGTTAAAGTTTGGTAAATGTATTCTGTTAAATTCCTATCGCCTTTCTCTGCTCCTAGTTGTACATTCCCCTGTTTTATTGTAACTGCAATTGTTTTCGCTCAGCACTTGTTATTTGTTCTTTTTATTGTAACCTATTATCACACCCCCCTGTTTATTGTAAACCGGCATGATGTGATACTTATCACGAATGCTGGTGTAGAAAAAACAGATAAATAAATAAAATAAATAAATAAAATTGCTTGCACATGTGTGTATGGTCAGGTTATTCTATAACATGTGCATATATGCGTGTATGTTATAAAATATCCTTGTCCATTGGTGTGGGATGATGAACTGTTGCACCTGTTTAAAAGTTACCGGTCATGGGGAGAGATGAGTGATCAAGGCCCAGATCTGACCCTGCATTAGTCCCTGAAGGCTAACACAAAAATATAAGTATACCTTGGTGAGGTATAGTTAATTTTTTTCCCTTACTGGCAAGTTAACACAAATTGTATTGCTTAAGGCTAATGTGTTAATGAAAATGAATGTATTAATGAGCATGTTTTAATGAGCATGAATGCTGAGCTAGCCTTTACACATTTTGTACATTTGCCTGATTTTTTATGCAAATTTTTTATTACAATAGTTTTTGTAAAACTAAACTTTCTGTAAAAAAAGGGTTTTTATCAACACTTTGACCTCTACTTAAGAAAGGTTGAATTTATTTTTATTTTAAGTAAATGAAGCTCTACATATGTACTAGCAATTAGCTATGTTGGGATTTGGGCCCATGAGTGTCAGTATAAATTCCATTTAAGACAAATGGTCATTAGAAATTGGGAGGAAATTCTTAACAGATGTGGTCAGAAATGGGCAGTCAGCAAATATAATCCAACAGGTGTGTTGCAAAATCAATGGTTATGGCCACCGGCCACGGCAAACCATGACCGGGGCCGGTCACTCACCGGAGCGGTGGGGCCAACTGCCGACACTGAGGCCAGCATCAGCGGGCCTTTTCCGCGGCAGTGGCTGCCGCCTCCAACATGGCCGCGGCATCCTCTCCACGCAGCTAGCCCCGCCCCCTGAAGTTCCCTAGGGCCACGTGGGCGGCAGTAACCAGGATTTAAAGGAGCCTCTACAGGAAGAAGGTTGGGTTCCTTCGTGTAGGCTTCATCATCAGGGAACTATTTAAGGCAAGGTCTGAGCCTTCAGACCTTGCCTTGGCTTCTTGGCTCTTGTGGTTTGTTCCTGAGTTTGTTCCTGCCTTTTGACCCTCCATGCCTGATTCCTGGACTGGCTGCTGTTCCTTCTCTGGCTCTCGACCTCTGGACTGGCTGTGGTAT
Source organism: Rhinatrema bivittatum (assembly GCF_901001135.1). Taxonomy (NCBI): domain Eukaryota; kingdom Metazoa; phylum Chordata; class Amphibia; order Gymnophiona; family Rhinatrematidae; genus Rhinatrema; species Rhinatrema bivittatum. The sequence continues at coordinate 323,163,805 of NC_042615.1, read as the reverse complement.
ATTCTCTGGCTCTCGACCCCTGGACTGGCTGTGATATATTCTGGCTCTCGACCCCTGGACTGACTATGGAGGATTCTGGCTCTTAACCCCTGGACCGGCTGCGGAATATTCTTTGTTTCTGGACCTCTGGACTGGCTGCGGACGCTCCCTTGGCATTGATCTTTGAACTGTGCTTAACGATTCCTGGACCTGCTGGAGGCGCCAGCTTCTGATCCTATGACCTGCTGGAGGCACCAGCTATCTGGACTACACGACCTGCAGGAGGTACCTGCATCCAGATTTCCATCTATCACCTCCTGTGCTCCTCGTGATTAGCTTTGCCTTCCGATGGTAGGACTTACGTTCATCGCCGGACCAAGGGTCCACCTTCCAAGTCATAACATCAATTACAAAGGTCCATGTAAAACAAACCAGAAAAAACAATTTAAACAGGGAAAGTTCAATAATTCCAAAATGCCAAATCTTTATTGAAATGTCAGTCCCTTGACATGGACTGTGTTTCACATGGGCTGCATCGGGAGGGACCATTTACATGTGGTAAAATAAAGCAATATCAGTGGCATTAAATTCTTGAGAAATGAGTATTTGGAAGAGTACCATTTTAATGTGGGTGAAGAAGGATGTTAAATCATAAAAAACAGTGGCAGTAAGAAGCAGATTGGTAAAATCACTGCATCAAATGTCAGCTGGTGAGGTGTTGTGAAAAGTCACTTGGGATTATTTAGTCTGTGACATTCCTTCAAGATTCAGAAACGAGCCCTCAATATAAGGAGAACTTGTATTTAAACGATGACGGTGCAGCCGAAGCTGGTACAAAGTTGTGCAAGAACTGTCCAGGCTTAGTGTTAACACCTCACCAGTTGATATTTGAAAGGCATTTCATTTACATACTTGAGATGCAGTGATTTTACCAACCTGCTTCTTACTGCCACTGTTTTCTAGGATATAACATCCTTCTTCACACACATTAGAATGTTGCTCTTCCAATAACTCATTTCTCAAGAATGTAATGCCACTGCTATTGCTTTATTTTACCACATGTAATTGGTCCCTCCCGATGCAGCCCATGCGAAACACGGTCTGTGTCGAGGGACTGACATTTCAATAAAGATTTGGCATTTTGGAATTATTGAACTTTTCCTGTTTAAATTGATTTTTCTGGTTTGTTTTACATGGACCTTTGCAATTGATTTAGCAACACACCTATTGGATTGTGTTTATATTAGTGTGTTTGCTCATCGTGCCACACCTCGTTGTGGGTCAGTCAGAAAGTATATCATCTGGCACTCTTCAGTTTAGTGATGCCATTGTAAAATGCACTATATAATGTACTCTGATGTAAACCTCTGCTGACTTTGAATTTGTAGAAGGACTTTATAAATAAGGGGATATTAACTTCCACAATCTCGGGAAACCTACTTTGACACCTTTGCTTTATGATCTTTGACATTTCAAAGCCATTTTTTCATAATAATAATAATCCAAATGTGAAGGAAAGACATAGCAGATTTCATTCTGAATAAGGATAATTTTCATAAATATTTAGTGCTTTGAATAAGTAGATCATTAATAAAACTTTCTGAACATTTATCAGTTTGGTCTGTTCCTTCTTCACTGTAATTAATTGTTGAAGTTGAAAACAGTTTTCAGTTTAGAAGTACTAGTATTTTACTTAGCTTGTGGCACACTTAAATTGAATTTTAAAAGTTGGACATGTGCCAAAATGAGGAGATGGGAGCACATCTAGTATTTATGCATATCCACCTGATTTTATAAGCAGCCAGATGCGTGCACAAGTGCAAATGCATGAATAGCACGTATCAGCCAAAAAGGGGTACAGTGTAGCATGGCATGGCCAAGAGATGTAAACTCAAGTACCTACATGCCTAGGTGTGCACCCAGGTCCAGTGTCACATAATTTTACTTCTGCTTTGAAGGATGTGTAAGTATATAAAAAATAAATGTACAAGCATCTGCAAGAGGTTTGAGGGGTCTGGGATAACTGGGTAGTACAGACTAGAGAATCAGTGATATTGGGAGGACCTTAGCTCAACACTGGGCAAACTGGTGGATGAATTGGTGAAACTGGTCCTCAGCTGGACGCATGTCTGTTATAAAATATCCTCAGTTGGGTCTCCGTATACCGACTTAAGCAGCTGGGTGTGCTCAAGCTTAAAATTAGGCATATACTTGCCTCTAGGCAATTTTATAACATGGAGGTGTATGCGTGCACATTTTATAAAATTGATGCAGCTCTGGGTGCGCGATCACACACATGCATATATAAATATATATATATATAACCTTTTCCTCCAAGTTTTTTATCTTTACTTTAGCATGTTAAATAGATTAGTTATAAATGTTTATTGTATCAGACAAAGGAATTATATTTCCTGCTTGTTCTGTTTTATGTAAACTGGTTTGATTTACATTTTATGTAAGAATATCGGTATATAAAAATTAGAAATAAATAAATAAATAAATAGAAAAATAAAATATATATATGCCTGGGCACCCATTTGAATGTTACCATCCCTGTGTCATTTCAAGTTATATCATTTTCAGAATTTGATGTAAAAGTCATTATAACATATAGAAATAAATGAGTACTTTCCTAATTGGGCATAATTTTAAAAGCATATTTATGAAGAGAACTAAAGAAGTATTTTAGAGGGATGTACAAGCAAAAGATGTTGTTTCGTTTCTTTTTATTGAAGGGAGATTGTCATTTGAATTCTATTTTATTAAGGACTTTTTTTTTTTGTTTCAGCAAACCATGGACACTATTTCTGAATATCGTGTACTATTTGCAAATAATGTGCACTATTCAAATAACACACACTGGAATAATTTTCAAAGGGGTCCCACATGTAAAAATAGCATATATGCCTCTAAGTAGCATATATGCATGTATATGCAAGTTTATAAATGTGAAGACTGTACATTTCATTTCATATTTACATACCACAAATACCAAACTTAGAAAGCAGATCAAGGTAACCACCTTGATCTGCTTTCTAAGTTTTAATTGATGTGAATATCACATCAATTAAAATTCATGCCTCCCTAACTCCTAACAGAACTGAGATAACTCCATCTACAGTTTTTGCCACTCTACTTCCTTTCCTGCCTCTAATATGATGGCTCCTCATTGCCTAAAATGCCAAGTTTTAATGTTCTTGCTAAATCACATGTAGGAAAAAAAAGGGTCAGTCAAAGGTAGTTCCGGAGAGGGGTTCAGAAGTACATGTGATATGTACCGGTGTAAGAGATATTATACACATATGCATTACTGAACTTAGTCGTACACTTTTTCTGCTGCTAATTCACTTGTGCAAGTGAAATCAGACTCATTTGTTGTCATTTTTTGGTGGGAGGTCAGGGAGAACTGATGGGGATTCAGAGTGAAGTGACAGAGACCTTAGGAGAAAGAGTGAGTGAATTGATGGAGGTATTGCTAAGTACTGGAGCATACTTTATAAAATACCTGTGTTTAATTCTGGGTGTTCATTTGTGCTGTGGCACAATTTGAGAATAAAATATGCTTATATATGTTTAAGACATAAATAAAGCAAGCATGGGTTTTATTGAATTGGAAATATATGCCTGTACTGAAGCATATGAGCCTACGTTTGAGGAGAATTATGTGGTATTTTATACACAGTGCAGCTCCAACCTCAAAGTTTATAAAATACTAGTATTAATCTCCACATATCCACTTATGAATGAACCTGCTGTACCACAGATAGCTTTGAACATTGGGATTGTTCCAAAAAGCACACACTATTTGAAAATATTTATTGTAGTTATTTATTTATATATGTATTTATTTATTTATTTAACCAATGTATACCTGCCCAAGCCAAAGATCTAGGTGGTTTACACTTGAACATTCATAAATCACATTTAAAACAATTTCATAGTACATACAGATAACATGATAAGCTAACATTCAAATGTCTCCCCTCATTCTTCATTAAAAAAAAACAAACAAACCCAAAATACTCAACATCACACTCTATTGCTCTGCTCAAAAGTCTCTTCTGGTATGACATTACTCAAACATGTTTTTAATAAAGCAATGCTTTTAAGTGCTTTTAAAACCTTATCAAATCTGTCTTATCCTTAGTATTCTCAGGTAATGCATTCCACAACACAGGGTCAGCGACCCTGAACAGACGCTGTCTGGATTGCATCAAATGTATTTCTCTAACAGAAGGCACTGCTAATAAGTTTTTAAATGAAGAATGCCTGTAGCTATCTAATAATCCTGTAAAACATTTCAGTACCAGCCCATTCAACATCTTATAAATTAATACTAACATCTTAAATATGATTTGCTGCTGGATTGACAATCAATACAAATATTTCAAACTTGGTGACACATGATTACTAATTGAAATTCCCATGGATTAGCCATAGGAAGATACCTTTGTTTTAAAGAGACACTGTCTCTTTACCGTAGCTCTTGGTAGAAACAGGAATTTCTAAATGACACATGCTGTTAAGTTAGACTTTTGCCTTCTATTTCTTTTAGCCATTGGGTTGTTCTTTAAACCTTTCATACAAATATTTAAAACTTGGAAGACCAATGGGTGTAGCTGCACATATGTGCAATATTAAGCAGCAGAGACTCAACAGTGCTCCACAAGAGTTTGCTAAGCATGATGAGCCAATATTTATCTTTCACAGTAACTTTGCTCCTACACTTCTTCCTTCAGTAAATGTTTGCAATTTTAATGTTATCATTTTACCTCATCTGACAATCTTGTTAACTGACCACATCAGTATGAACAGAACTTCAGGATGGATTATGTATTTATTTGTTTTCTATTCTGCTTTTTGGCACTTCAAATGTTAGGGATGTGCTTCTATTTGAAATGAAATAGACAATGTCAATGACATATTTTACAGTATATCATTTCATGTCATTGTTTAAATGAAATGACAGTAAAAAAAGATGTTTCTTCTTTTGATTTTAGTGGGCATTATTTCTGAATAGTTCACACTATTGTGGGCCCGGGTCATAATCTGGGAGTTATTTTTGATTCTTCATTGCCATTATTTGCTCATATTCAGGACATGGTAAAAAAAACTCATTTTGGAAGTTGTGTATGCTTATAAATTTGAAACCTTATCTTGGGCCTACTAAGCTATGAATAGTAGTCCAAGCTGTAGTTTTGACACCATTAGATTTTTGTAATGTCTTATTAATATGATTACTAAAGACAGCTTTAATATCCTGTAGGGATATTACAAAAATCAAAGAAGAAAAAAAATGTTGTGATTTCTTTTTACTGTCATTTCATTTATCAATACTATGAAATGATATACTGTAAAACATGTCATTGACATTGTCTATTTCATTTCAAATAGAAGCACATCCCTAACATTTGAAGTGCCAAAAAGCAGAATAGAAAATGAATACATAAATAAATAATCCGTCGAGAAGTTCTGTTCATTCTGATGTGGTCAATTAAAGAGATTGTCAGATGCGGTAAAATGATAGCATTAAAATTGCAAACATTTACTGAAGGAAGAAGTGTAGGAACAAAGTTGCAGTGAAAGATAAATATTGGCCCATCGTGCTTAGCAAGCTCTTGTGGAGCACTGTTGAATCTCTGCTGCTTAATATTGCACATATTTGCTGCTATATCCACTGGTCTTCCAACCTTTAAATATTTATATGAAAGTTTTAAAGAAGAACCCAAGGGCTAAAAGAAATAGAAAGCAAAAGCCTAACAACAGCATGTGAGATTTAGAAATTCCTGTTTTTACCAATAGCTATGGTAAAGAGACAGTGTCTCCTTAAAACAAAAGTATCTTTCTATGGCTAATCCATGGGTGGAGTCAAAAATTCATTTCTTGGGAACGCATCCTTTTATGTGATTTTATTTTAGTCTTTGAAACATGATTTAAAATAAATAAATTTTGCAAAGTTTCTATACAAACTAATGACATGAGTCTGAAAAAATAAGTTCATGAAAAAACAAAATCACGTTCTTACTTAGTGAAAGATATTTATTATTGGAATATGTGTTTGGTCAGGTAGATATTGTATCTGATTCAGCTATTATTACTATTATTATGTGGCATTATAACCATCAGAAATAACCAATGTAACATCATGCTTTCTATTTGGATTGGCAACGAAAAGCTTGGAACAAAACACCAACACAGGGCTGATAGAGAAAGGTAAAAAAAGGTTATATCAAATTGAATAGGTACATTTCAGTGATAAGCATTTATATCTAATGAAAGATAACTTTTATTCCATGGTGCATCAATTATTGCAAGCACATATTCTGAGGAAAGCAAAATAAAATAAAATGAATTTTCAAGCTTCCATTGATCTGTAAAGCATGCAGGAGGTGTCAATATTTAACGAGTTTTTCCAATTGTTTGAAATTACAGCTTTGCAGTACTGGTTTGTTGACCATGGAAAAGAAATGGATGGCTTCTGAAATCTGCATTGTCAACTTTTCATTAACAGTTTTTTTTTTTGTTGGTGTTGTTTTGCTTTTTGCTAAGCCAGCATAAAGCTAAATCAGGCTATCATTGCTAATCAATGTGATAAATCAGCCCACCAAGATGCATTTTCTGTTGTACAAACAAACAACTGCTCTCATTTCTTTCTGATATATTACCTGGAACAGTGGTTCTCTACCCAGTCTTCATGACACAGCCAGCCAGTCTGTTTTTCAGGATATCCATAATGAATATGCATGAGATATTTTTGCATACCATAGAGAGATGGTGCATGCAAATCTCTTTTGTGCATTTTCACTGTGGACATTCGGAAAACCAGACTGGCTAGATGTGTCCTGAGGACTAGGTTGAGAACCACTGATCTAGAAAATAATGGATTGCTGATAGATTATGTTGATAGTATGTCCAGCTATGAGAGGCACTCTAATGGCTGACAAGGGTTTGCACTTTGATGCATTATCCTCCAATATATTATTCTAATAGTATGAAAGCGCATCACAAACGATGGGAGAAAATGATCTTGTTTGTTTTGCCATCCTTCCGGAGACCACGTATCCATAATCTTCCCAGACCTAACATAGTCTTCTGCCTCCCAGTGTACTCCCAGTGTACTCACCCCTTCCTGTTTCCACCCTGTTTCCTCCCAGTGTACTCACCCCTTCCTGTTTCCACCCCTTCCTGTTTCCACGCCCTGTTCCCTTACCCCTTGGTGTGCAGCATTCCTTGGGGGCAGGAGGGGGGATATCAGTAATGATAACCAATATAATTCTGACTCACTCTCTCCAATGTATGGGTTTTATTTATATATTTTAAGGATGCTTTTAACCAGCTGGTTCTAAATACATGTTCATAGTAGGGTGAAAATGAATATCCATAATATACTGTAAAAGACATAAACCCTCCAAAAATACCAGACAATATTCTACAAAACATGGACAAAAATAAAAGTTTAATAGGACCATAAATTTAAAAAAAACCTAAAATCGCTAAAAAAAAACCCAAAGCTTGGCATTCATCTTTTAACATTCTGCAAATGCCTGCTGGAAAAAAAGGCTTTGATTGTTTTCTGGATGCCAAATAATATCCTAATTGGGAATCTAAGGGCAAAGTGTTCCAAAGAGTAAGACCAGGAATTGAAAATGCCCAGGATTTAGTAACATTAAATTGGGCACAGCAAAGTGATGGAACATGACTTCACTATATTCTCGGATTGTAAACTTCTAGTGGGAACATACAGCTTTATCAAATCTTTCAAAATACTCAGGACCTAGTTCATGGATTGCTCGAAAACCAAAAACAGTTAGTTTAGATTTAAAGTGCCAAATAATAAGGGAGCTAATAGAGACTAAAAAGGACAGTAATGATATGTGCTTAGTAAAGAAGCTTCAATATTAAACCTAGCGGTCACATTCTCGAGAAGTTGTACCACTCATAAAAGTATGCCTGGTAATTCAAGTGGCATTACAATAGTCTAAGCTAGGTAGTACAAGAGCCTAAACCACAGTACAAAAATCATGGGATGATAGCACAATAGTAATTGGGCCACTATTTTTAATTAAAAAAAAGTCACATGGGTGACTGCTTGAATTTGTACCTTCGTAGTAAGTTTATGCACTTCAGATTGTGAAGAAATAATGATATTTCCTAGTTTCAGCTGATCATCTATTTTATTAAAAATATTTCTTGTCTGCTTTTAGCAAATATGTCAGGCTAACCAAATTAGAAAGAAAACAATAAAATCATAATAACATAAAATACATTTCAAGAAATCAACCTAGAATTGTGCTGCCTATTTTATGGATATCAACATGTTAACCACCCAGAACTGACGGTAGAGTGATATACAAGGATTGCAAATAAATAAGTAAATAAATAAATACATCTGAATCACTTCAGTCTTGTGAAGACTTATTTTCAGGCAAATTTATTTTAGCCAGCCCTGTATAGCACACAGACATCTCTAGATGAGATCCTAGTGTCATCCAGAAAATGAGGAAAAAATAGTTGAGTATCAGTTGCATAGATTCTGAAACCTATATCCAAAAATGTTAACAATGAACACATTGGGCCTGATTTTTGAAAGCATTTGCACACATAAAACTGGATTTTACACATACAAATGCACTTTACCCATATGAGTGGACTTTTGAAATTTGTACCATATATGCCATTAAATTCTTCATAGAATTTACCTGTGTAAATTCACTTTAGTGTGCAAATGGCTTTTGAAAATTCCTATGATAGTATGTTAATTTTACACGTGTAACTCCTTTGAAAATTCACCTGATTGGTTGTAGGGAAATGTTAAAAACTACTAGGTCATTAATAGGTCCTAAATTGAATGAGTTTCCTAAAGAGTTACAGATGATATCTTTTTTTTTTTTTTAATTTTCTTTTTATTGAGTTTTAACATAATAATACAAAATAACATTTGTGAATGGAAAAACAGATGTATCACAATACTAAGTTAACCCAGAAATTTGTACTGAAATCAATTATCATTTACAATTGTGAATACTATCTTCATAATAAGAATTTAAAGGGGGCGGATTTTAAACAGATTCTTAAGCGATACGAATATTAGGAAAAGGAAAAAAGAAAATATACGGTGGCTATGTTCTGCCTACTTAAGCCTCCTGGACTGTTATTGCTGCATTAGGGTGTGAATCTAAAACGGGGCCGACTCGCCGCGTGCGGGGAGGCCCCCCCCCCTTAACATGGCGTCTGCCGAAGGGGGGGACCCCCCCACTACCCTACCTGCAGTCAGGGGCGATCTCCGCGGCGGCGCGCGATTGCGATCTCCGCGGCGGCGCGCGATTCCCCACGGGCGGGGAGCAGCGGACGCCATCGCGTTGGTGACGCGATGACGTCAGCACGGGGTCGCTAGAGAGACCCGAGGGCCTTAAAAGGGCCGGCGAGCGCGGGCCTCGGCCTTTTTACTTGCCTGCGCTCGTCGGTTCCCCACCCACCCACCAGAGGAATAAAAGGATGCCGCAAAGAGACGGAGTCAGTCGGAGACAAGGGAAGAAGAGAGCAAGGTACATCTAGACAATAAAGGAAGGACTCGTCGCAGCAAGGCGGGGGTACCCGAGTCGGTAGGTAAGGGGGGACCTCGAGGACACGGTCAGGAGGGACCGGAAGTCCTCGGGAAAGGAAAGTGCGTGTTTTCAGGCGTGGGCGGCCTGGAGGAATGGTCCCCTGGCTTGGTCACGGCGGGGGGCTGGTAAGATGGTGGCGGACTGGCTTAAACGGCGGACGCCGGTTTTCACGCCCGGAATGCACTAGGTTTGAGAGCACAGACGGCTCGGGTACCGGTAATGTAATTATGTTGATTCATGTTAATTAATGTTAATAAATGCTGCGGCCTTTGTTTCACCAAAGATGGAGTGCGGTGTGATATGTGGGGCGGTGGGGGGAGGAGACAGGTGGGGGGGGGGGGGGGGGGTGTGCGGGGGGACGGCCACGGAAGTGCAGACTGCCAATGTTAAAAGAAACGGAGTTGAGATGGTTCAAAAAAGACATAGACTAATCCATGATATTTAACAAAGCACTTACAAGGGTATCTAAGTACAAATTTTGAACAAATAGCCAATGACTCTATCCTCATCTCAATAAACTTTTTCCTTCTTTCCTGAGTTAACCGGGTGATGTCAGGAAACATCCTAACTGTATACCCATAGTATTTTACCTCTTTTTTATGAAAAAACAATCTCATTACTGAGCTTTTTTCCGTTATAAATGCAAAAGTCACAAATAGTGTTGCCCTCGTTGATATTACGTCCTCATTTGATAACTCTAAAAAGTCTGTGATGTTCATTTGAGACTGTGGTTTATTCTCTTCCCGGCCTTCTTCCCATTTCTTTGAGGCAAAAAGTAAGCTTTTAAGATTAGAGGCAAAGCTTCAGTAGGCATATTCAAAATATCTGTTAAATATTTTTTAAATAAATCAATTGGGGAAATCTGGGAGATAACCGGGAAGTTAAGAACCCTCAAATTAAGACTACTTTGGTTATTTTCAATATTCTCAACTTTTTTTCTCAGAATAGTCTCTTGCTGAGAAACTTGATGGTATCCAGTTTCAACAATTTTGATTTTCTCTCCCATCTCACGTATTTTATCTTCCTGAACATCCAGTCTCTTCAGGTTTTCTACCGTTCGTAGATTTACTCCAATGCAAACTTTAGATAAATTCACTACTGCTGCCTCTATGGCAGCCATAGCTTCCCAGAGGGTTTCCATCGTAATCACCTCAGGTTTTACAAGAAAGGGTTTTAATTCTTGCACAGACTCACCCCTTCCTGCAGCGCCAGTCTCAGTGTCCCTTTCAGGTTCCAGCGTTGGTGTACCGGGGTCAGTGTCTCTCAGAGCCGGTGGTATATAACCACCTAGCTGTTCTCTTCCTCCTGTTTCGGCCATACTCAAGCCAATTCCCGGCTTGTGGCTCATTGGAGGGGCTTTTGATGATGTCTCGCATTGTTCACCATTCCGCTGGGGTGGGGACGGGGTCTCAGGTGCTCCAGGGCTCAGTGAGATCTCCTCTGCCATAGAGAGGGACGCTCGCTCCACCTCCCTCTCCAACGCGGCACTCGCTACTGGCTGATTCGGCGTCGAAGTGAAGTAAGTGGTAATAGTACTCTGACGAGCTTCACTTGTCTCTTCTAAGGCTTGACTCTCACGGAGCCGAGCCTTTCGCTTCGTATGCGGCATTGGAAACTTATTTCAAAAGGAAAAAGAGAGCGTTTAGTAAAAGCGTCTTTCTCTCACTCCTCACAGAGCCGCCATCTTGGAAACTCCGCCCCTCCTACAGATGATATCTGATTTGACGTTTTTTAGGAAAGAGTTGAAGACTTTATTGTTTAAAGAAGCATTTAGTTGATAACGTGTCTTAATGAAAAGGTTTTATATGCTTGTATGTGAATTTATTGCTGTATGTTAATGTGTGATTGACTTAGATTGATCGTTTTTATTATAAATGGACAAAAAATGTTTTTAAATAAAATAAATAGGGATGAATGAACCATGTAAAATACCAATTTTAAGAGCTTGCAAAGGGGGTCATTTTCTATCCCTATCGGGGCGGCATCAGCACCGGAAGAGGAAAAGTCGGGGCAGAGTTGTGGCGGCGTCGGGGCAGATGCCACGGAAACTTCACTGGCGGCGAAAAGGTAAGACCCATTATCGCCACCAGCAGCACATCCAATAGCACCACCTTTCACGATGGCGCTATTGAGTGCGAAAGCCGGCAGCGATAACACCGTGGTGGTGCGATTGCTGCCGGCTTTTGCAGGTCCGCCCCCCATTACCGCGGGATTCAGAGAGGTGTGCGGACAGAAAATCCAGCCCAAAGATAACTACTGGAAACCCACACAAGTGTAGCTGCCTTTTGGATAGAAGAGACTAGAACCAGCAAAATACTTGAGGATCAATTCTTAGAGATTGCGAGCAGCTTAACAAAAGAACATGGCTAAGCATTAGAGATGTGCGAAGCCCAAACCTTATGTTTTGGGCTTTGTTTTCGGCCCACCACAGGAAATTTCATATTTCCTGCGGTTCAGGCCTTTTAAATTCGGGGGGGGGGGGGGGGGGGGACCATAGATTTGCATACTTTGTGCATGCAAATCTCATACATATTCATTGTGGACATCCTGAAAACCTGACTGGCTGGGTGTATGTCAAGGATTGGGTTGAGAATCTCTGATCTAAGAAAACTGTTAACACTGAGTTCCCATGATCCAAGTCAACCATCAAATAACGAAACAAGTAGTGTCTCAGTGCTATGGTTCTTATGGAAACCAAATTGAATTGGTCCAAAGTGTCATCTTCATCCAAAAAGTCTTGAACTTGAACAGTTTGCTCAATTAATTTACTTAGAAAGGAATATTTTAAATAGACCAGTACCTCTTAAGGTAATTCGCCTCAAACAAAGCTTTCTTTTAGAACCAGCCATACCACTACACTTTCTTTTAGAACCAGCCATACCACTACATTTTTAAAATAAAAAGGCATACATTTTCTTGCAAGGTCAGATTGACTATTTTAATCATGGTAAAGAAGCAAGGATCCAGTAGACAATAAGAATCTTTTATTTTAGACAACTAATCATCTATTTTGTAAAACCTTGAGAAAAATTATCACATTTTGTAGGAGCATGGATAGGGAAAGGATTAGTATGAAAATTTTCATCAGATCAAAGCAGGCAGAATGTATCTTAGCAATGAAGAAATCAGCCAACACTTCACAGTCTAGAGGAGGAGGATTTACCACATCAGAAGGCACCTTAAATAAATTAGTTACCCTGTAAACAATTCACAAGGATGATTCAAAGCAACTTAATTTTAATAGAAAAGAAAGGATTTTAGCTGGATCTATGGCATCCCTATCTTTGCAAAGTGTAAGGTGATATATTTTCCTAATACCTGCATGTTTAAAGGTGAATATTAGAAAAGTTATGCCTATATAAAATAGCAGATGCATGCACACATAGCACATAATCATGCTAGCACTATTTTATAAACCTCACACAAATGTGTGCAAGTACTGGTATGTATATAATTTTGTTCATGTAAAAAAATGGTGGGGCAGGGCCAACATTTATGCACGCAAATTGCAATTTTATAACCTGCGAACCTAGTGCGCATACAGCTGTTACCCGCGCATATTTACTTCTGTTATTTATTAGGTGTAAGTCAGAATAAAACTTTTTATAGCCAAATACTGACAGAGTGAGGGGTCTGGGTAAAATGGAGGAAGTGCAGGTGGAAGAATCAGGGTACATCTCAATGACTTAGGGATAGGCTGGGTAAACTGGTGGACTAAGTGATAAAACTGGGAATTTCCTCCACACACATAAAATGAGATAACATGTATATGTAAAAGCTGACAAGTCATAAAGAAAATATGCAAATATAACCTTTCCTTGTGTAACTGTGTAAATTAGGTGCACACATGTGTGAATAGGAGGATGTTATATAATGCACGTGCACTTGCACGGACGATATAAAGTTCATGCACATATGGGCATGTGTTCACTCGTTTTAAAGGTACGATCCCTGAATGCCACAATTTACATTTAACATTTCTTGCATCTTATTTAATGAGAACATCTCACGGGGAAGCCTGTTCTAAAAAGTCATCAAGAACAGAAACATTAACCAGCCTTTGGCTTCGAGACAATTAAGGCCAGCATTCATTAACCCCTTTCAGGATGAGAAAACACAATTCAATAGGCTCACTGACGAATATATTCGGGGTGGACCGGAAAGGGGTTAAATTTATCAGTTGGGTCAAAATGAAGCTTAGATATAAAATACACAGGAAGGTGTTTGACAATTGTCACCAAGAAATTAAAACCAGACAGTGGTCAAACTAGGGGACTGAACTGAATTTGAGATTAATTATCTTGTCAATAGAAAAAGGGAATCTCTGCAAAGCAATAGATCCTTAGAGACATGTAAAGGCAAAAATGTTATTCTGGTTCATTTATTTGATTCATAGGTCACAATCATTCATTAAAGTCAATGGGTAAAGCAATGCAGCCTAATTGGGGCTCCCAAATTAGTGTTTTCTAATAATTTTTAATGAAACTTGTGGTAGACATAATCATAAGGGTGAAAGCACTACAATACGTGAAATCTAAGTCAACATGGCACAAAAATGGCATGAATAGACTAAGGAACTGCAATAGTGTAAAATGCTACCAGAAGTGGCTGTTGTGTCCGTCACTGCTGGACGCCCTCACTCCGCCCTCTTTACCTCTGTGGAGACTCCCTCCGGGCCTGATGGACGGCTGGCTGCCGCAGCGTCTCCATGCCATCTCCTTCCGGCGTCCTTGGACTGGCTCGACGTTGCAGATCCACCATGTTTGCCTCATGACCTAGGGCGCGCGCGCTCTGATTGAAGTACCAGCACGGGCGCGAACCTCAGGGGTGTTCCCCTGAGATGACATCATCCGCTTCCAATATTTAAAGGTCTCTAATTCACTATCTAACTGAGTTAGCAAGGAGAGGATTCAGATACGGTTTCGGCTTCATTTCCTCCAAGCTACTCTGCCTCCTCGGACTTACCAGAGATACCCGTTCCTCGGGGACCTCACTCTTTTCTTTACTTTCAGATTACAGATAGGAACCAGTACTCGCTCCTCGAGGGCCCATGTTCCTGGACATTCTGAAGATTCTCTACTGCCTGGAAGCTATCACTGCTACAAACAATTGTGAGTTACCATCGCTCTCTCAGAGCTTTCCCTGGGACCAGTTACTCACTCCTCGAGGGCCTAAACCTTTCCAGCTCCTGAGATTCCTTGAGACCTTATGTGAGTTTTGTCATCTGTTCATGAACCTTGTCTACTCTACCTACTCACTTTCTACAGTTTCTCAACAGCTCAGCCATCCTGAATCGCGGTTCCAGTGCCTGAGGGACTATAGCCCTGCCGGGCATATCAGCTCACTACTGCCACCTCTGGTGGTTTCCAAAACCTGTTTAATAAAAGAAATAATGTGTGTCTGTCTCCATACTCAAGCCTAGCTGGTGGTCCCTGTCAGGATATCCTCCAGGGGGCGTGGTCATCTGCCACCAGCCCAGGGATTCACCACTACTATCTCAGATTCATGACAGATTGCTAACTACCAGCTCTATCATAGAGCTTTCCCAACAGATTGCTATCTCCTCACAGAGTACCCTAACAGAAGCGGAATATAACTGAATCTGAGACACTACAAGATAGCTGACTCCTCCTTCTTAGGAGCCATTCATTCAGATTGCTCCTCCCATCTATGCCCAACTTTCTTACCAGATTTATTACAGATTGCTAACTCTTCCCTCTTCAGGAGCTCGCAGTCTAACTAATACCAGATTTATTACAGTGACATGAGTTCTTCATGGAGCATCAGAAGAGCAAAGCAGAAGCAGGAGTGTCCAGGAGTGTCCAAAATACCAGAAGTTGCTTTGGAAATAGCTAGAGGAAAAAGGAGGCAGAATCTGGCTGTTCCTTAAGTGCAGTTTATTTACAGTGAAAAACAAACTCAAAACAACTAGTGCAGTACATCTTAATCTTCAGGTCTCAAAGCAATTAATGCTCATTAGGGATGTGCAGTCAGAAAGTATTTGTTGCATTCGGGATACATATTCATTGGGGGCCATATCCACTGCATTCGTACAATGGTGCCCCAATACATTGACACGTGCATTTGTTTTCCGTTCCCATTAAAGTCAATGGGGGAAGTATTTGCAGCCTATTTTTGGCTGCAGAATTGGGGTTTTATTATCAATTTTGATGAAACTTCTGGGGAGCAATCATCAGAACAACAAAAGAGCTCCAAGGTACTTAGACTGTGGCAAAGTGGCACCAAAGTGGCATGAATAGCCTAAAGCACCTTAAAGGAGCAAAGGGGTATCAGAAGTGGCAAGAGTGCTTTAACAGAGGCACAAAGCAGCAGCGAGAGTGTCAAAAACACACCACAGCTTCAAAAGAGAGCACCGATAATAGATGCATGAACCCTCGAAGGCATTTGTTTCAGCTGCCTCATCAGTATCCAATGTTGATGCCCCAGAGAGCAATCCACATCTAGTTCCATTTCCAGAGACGGATCATGAAATGGTGTCTACTGCTCCATTAACCTCTACAGCATCATATAGGTGGAATTCTAGCAAGAGCCAATTGTTGAATCAGACACTTATGAGGCATCCCAAATTCTTCCTGCTTCTCATTAAGAAGATGTAAACCCATCATGCAATGATAAAAATGTTCCCTATCAGAGGCTTCAGAGCTGGTATTTCTTGGTGCTTGGGCCCCAGCTCTTAGGGATGTGCAGACCAAATGTTTAAGTTCATAAGTCCATAAGTCGAAAGGGGGGTCCCATTTGCGGTCAATATGGACATATGGATAATTCCATAAGTTGAGTCTATGTCCATATGTGCAAATAAAAATTTAAACCCCTCACCCGCCTTAATCCCCCCCCCCAAGACTTACCAAAACTCCCTGGTGGTCCAGCGGGGTCAGGACGCCATTCCTGTACTCCTTTGCAAGGAGCACGTGACGTCGGCGTCACGTCGGAGTGACGCGGCGTCACGTGATTCCCCTCAGGTTAGCTCCCGGACCCCTCGTTGGGCTCAAAAGGAACTTTTGGCCACCTCGGGGGGGCCTCCTGACCCCCCCAAGCTGGCCAAAAGTGCCTTTTGAGCCCAACGAGGGTTCCGGGAGCGAACCCGAGGGGAATCACCTGACGTCGGCGCCACGTCGGAGTGACGCGGCGTCACGTGATTCCCCTCGGGTTCACTCCCGGACCCCTCGTTGGGCTCAAAAGGAACTTTTGGCCAGCTTGGGGGGGCCTCCTGACCCCCCCAAGCCAGGGGGGGTCAGGAGGCCCCCCCTGACTTGGGGGGGCCTCCTGACGCGGCGTCACGTGATTCCCCTCGGGTTCGCTCCCGGACCCCTTGTTGGGCTCAAAAGGAACTTTTGGCCAGCTTGGGGGGGCCTCCTGACCCCCCCAAGCTGGCCAAAAGTTCCTTTTGAGCCCAACGAGGGGTCCGGGAGCGAACCCGAGGGGAATCACGTGACGCCGCGTCACTCCGACGTGACGCGGACGTCACGTGATTCCCCACGCGTCCGCTCCCGGACCCTCACGGAACTTTTGGCCAGCTTTGGTAAGTCTTTGGGGGGGGGGGGATTAAGGAGGGTGAGGGGTTTAAATTTTTATTTAGATCAACAATCGCGATTTCCAACGTATTCAACATAGCTATGTTGAATAAGTTGGAAATCCGATCATTTAAGCCTCATCTTTTTTTTAAGTTAAAAAAAAAAATAAGTTGCATTTTCCATTTAAGTTCAAAACGAATGCACACCCCTACCAGCTCTGGGGCATCCCTCATTGCCCCCACCTTCCACTGTCCTTATCATATTATTCCCTCTTTTCATAACCAAATAACCTGCATGAAGAGCCCTCCTGCATCTTATAGCTGTTAGGATATTGCACAATGAGTGGGGTCCATCCATCACCTGGGTAGTCAGCACAGCCCACCTGCACACTGATATTCATTCCCCTCTATAGCTGCTGTCTGCTCTTGTGCTGTTAGGAAGAAGTAGGTGTGCATAGCATTCATGTTGGTCCAGATGTCGCTGGTGAAATGCATGTTACTTCCCTCTGCCTTGGCCAGCTGTGACTGCATGTGACTACTGTACTGATTGGCATTATAGGGATAATTTGCCTAATGAATATTGTCCTGGAGGGAACTTTGTAACTGGGTGCTGAGAAGTTCAGCAGACACTTAAACCCAGGTCCTCTAATATTTGCAGGGGCTGGTCATCCAGGGCAATCATTTCCCCACTGCTCTTTATCACTACTTTGGGAGCTGCCTGTGCTTGCCACAGGGCAGTGATACAGAATACCACCCCCATTTCATCTATGGTGGCTTGTCACTGCAGGGGTCGACTGGCCTGCCTCCTGACTAGTAGAAAGGGCCACAGGCTTGGGGGGAAAATACTTACCCTTTTCAAACCCTTTACTATGGCTTCTACTTTGAGTGGCAAAGGGAGTCCCCAGGCTAATACTGATACCCTCCCTTGATGCCAGTGCTAGCTGGTGGTGTTTCTTTATGTGATGCTGCATGCCAGTATTTGTCAGATGCCCCACTACCTTCCCTTGACTGTTGGCCTTACTGCAGTGGTCCTCCCTTTCTTTAAAGTGCCTCCAGAACAGGAATGTTTGGCACCATCCTTTGGAGCTGCTGCTGGCACTGGAGTTGAAGTTGAGGGTTGACCGTGAAGTACAAGGCCAGGAGCATTGCTTACACTCTCTACTTGTACTGTGTGTACTTTCTGGAAGTTGATTTCAGTGCCATCGCTATCATCTACTCCCTCACCTCCTCACTGGAGTCTAAGATGCAACCGACTATTTATTTATTTTATTTTTATTTATTGTTTTTTATCCCATCAGTAAGACAAGCCATCGTAACGGTTTACAAATCATAAAATACATAAAATAGCAAGAACAATCCAAACAATTTTTAAATAAGTAACAATATTTTTTTTAATTAGCTAAGAATATAAAACAAATACTAAATGCTAAAATATACATTCATATTAAAATAACACAGCTGCTAAAACATCCATAACTTGAACACTAAAATTAAACATTAAATAAAGTACAGAATGGCTATAAGAGCATAAAATAAGTAAAAAAAAGATCACCTATTCACACCGTATATGCCATATCAAATAACCAGGTTTTAAGATCATATTTAAACATTTTAAAATCAGTTTCAAGCCTCAAACTCGTTGGTAGTGTATTCCAGAGTTTTGGTCCTGCCAGAGATATTGCTCTCTCCCTTACTTGGTTCAAACATGCTGACTGGATAGAAGGTAATTTTATTTATTTATTTATTTAAAAAATTTTCTATACCGTCGTTAAGTTAAATACCATCACAACAGTTTACAGAAGGGCACAATAAAGAGAAATATGGGTGGTATAGATTACAAATTACTCGTGTGCCATCATAGTACCGTAACAATGTAAAATAATAAACTAGGTGTGTAAATTAAACCTGATTGTTAGGAACAAAATAGGCAGTTTGATTTTAACATTAATATGCTTATGTAGGTTACTAAAAACTTCTAGCTTGGTGCATCCTTATCACTCAACTATTAAATTATTAAACTATTAAATCAACTATTAAGTAGGCCCTTAGTGGCAGACCACATATTTCTTTCTGGAACCTGAAGTCTAATGGCTGTGTTTAGCTAGTCTACTTGCTCTCCATATATGAGTTTATGAAGGGTGCATAACGTTGTGAATTTAATTTGTGATTCTATGGGTAGCCAATGTAGTTCTATTAGGATAGGTGTGATGACTAAAGCTCCCAAATTCTCTTTGGCTACTAGCTCTTCTATATCTTTTTCAGAATCAGTTTTTTTTAACATACTGCTGATAACTGGGGCCCCTAGGGAACAATTCCCCATATGCAGTTTGTGCCCCTCTTGCCTGAAGAAAAGTGCTATTTAAAGTGCATGTAGCATTGTGCGAGCAGATAAAGACAAACTTTGCTAAAACACTCAAACACCAAAGTTGAGAACCCCAGTTGCCTTTTATATATGTATGTATGTATATGTGATATGCCCCTCATGGTAGAGTTATAAAATCATAATTTTTAGAAAAATTATTTAGAAAAAATAAAACTGCTCCATTGAAATCTATGTCCTTAAAGAAAGAGAATAAATTGCTCTACAGCAGATAATGTAATTCTTTGAGAATGATGTCTTTATTCAGACATAGGGCCTCATTTTCTAAAGTATCGCAGGCCTACGATACTTTAGAAGATGAGGGGCGGGGGGCCGAAACGGGGGGGGGGGGGGGGGGCGGGCCTGCGCTGTCTGCGGTGTCAGCGCAGAGTCAGCCCCGGTGATGCCCTGACTCCTCCTCTTCCGGGGCCGACTCCGCCCTGACTCCGCCCCCATCCTGGTATCACGTGCAAGCGGCTTGGGAAATGAGGTCCATAGTCTGGATATCAAAGTTAGCCAGATAACCTTACCTGGCTAACTTTGGAGGCAAAATCAACAGTGCAGCCACACTATTGAATATAGCTCACGATAAAAAAAGAGGCAGGGTAATTTTTTATATCACAACATGTGATAAATTTATTGCACAACCTATTTCCCCAAAACCACTGTATTCCAGTGTACCGAACTATGCAATAACAATATCAAAAATACTGGTACATCAGGTATGTCTTAAACACCTCACAGGTTTATTTAAGCCAAACGTATGTAGGCCCCTTACTTCGAGGGTCTGTATAGTATGACAGACTCTACTGTTGTTCAGGGTCACCTTACTTTAATTTTTAATCAGTCCTATCTTTTTTAGTAGAAATTTCTCTTTATAATAAAATCCATCATTAACTATCAGACTATGTTCATAAATTGCTATCAGAGATACAAATACTCATCCACTCCAAATGTTGGTAGTTGACCCGTCTGGTCATTCCCCGACACAGCTGTGTTTCGGACCTCGTCGTCCTTCTTCAAGGGGTGTTCTTCAGTATCTCCTTCCACAAATATTTTCACGGAGCCTGCTTTTATTTATTGGCCAGCTTCTTCTTTGTAAATCCACGACAGCCCTGTTGGGCTGCGTCTGCTCTTAAAATGCCAACTCCCTTCAGTGATCGTTATATACCCTCTAACTGGAACAGCTTTAGTTCCGGTTAGAGGGTATATAACGATCACTGAAGGGAGTTGGCATTTTAAGAGCAGACGCAGCCCAACAGGGCTGTCGTGGATTTACAAAGAAGAAGCTGGCCAATAAATAAAAGCAGGCTCCGTGAAAATATTTGTGGAAGGAGATACTGAAGAACACCCCTTGAAGAAGGACGACGAGGTCCGAAACACAGCTGTGTCGGGGAATGACCAGACGGGTCAACTACCAACATTTGGAGTGGATGAGTATTTGTATCTCTGATAGCAATTTATGAACATAGTCTGATAGTTAATGATGGATTTTATTATAAAGAGAAATTTCTACTAAAAAAGATAGGACTGATTAAAAATTAAAGTAAGGTGACCCTGAACAACAGTAGAGTCTGTCATACTATACAGACCCTCGAAGTAAGGGGCCTACATACGTTTGGCTTAAATAAACCTGTGAGGTGTTTAAGACATACCTGATGTACCAGCATTTTTTATATAAATTTATTGCACCCATGATATTTTTACACTGCCTGCTGAGAAGTGCCCAGTCACATTTTGTGCTGCTGGAGAAAGAAAGACAAATTCTTTATAAGGCTTTCATATAAGTAAACTATGTATTCTACTATAAGAAGGGCAACTAGTAACTTGTGGGGAGGTTTTGGTGGTGGGGTAGGTTTTGGGGGCCAGTTTTACATGCACAGTCAGAGGTACGAACAGCACAGTTACCCTCCGTGAAGATTTTATGTGATTTAGAGTGAGGAAAGGTATAAAAAAATGAGAGATTTGTGCCTTGTACTCTTGATCTACCTTCATAGTTGCTAGCTAGAGAGTGCATCAAGGTAGGTTGAGAATACATGGTACAATTTTCATCTTTTTATACTTTTTATCACTCTAAATCACATAAAATCTTCACTGAGGGTAACTGTGCTGTTCATATCCCTGACTGTGCATGTAAAATTGGCCCCCAAAACCTAGACCACCACCAAAACATAACCCGAGTTACTAGTTGGCCCCTCTAACAGTGGTATAAAAAGTTGCCTAATATGTGCACCTCCCCAGAGGCTCTCTCTTTCTGCCTCTCCCTCTCCCTGCTCAGAATAGAATTTGCAATATTTATTTATCATAAATTCTGTTGCAGCTATAACACACAACTATGTCAGGCATAACACCAGGAAAATGGATATTTCCAGCAATAAATCCCATGATAGCATGCATTATAAGTACCTCTCATTTTCATAAACTCCACCCAAACTCCTCCCACTTGGCAACATTTTTTAAATTTGCATACACATCGTGCAATGGGTTATCACATGTGTTATGGTGTTATCGTGGGCATTAGGGCCCTAGTAGCCAGATAAGGCCCTAATGCAATTTGAGGAATACCTCCCTTAATTAGTTAGCTAACTCTAACTGGCTAAATTTAGGATAGCTCTTTGACTCGACCAGACTTTTCCAGCTAAGTCATCCAGCTAACTGACTATCAGAGTTAGCTGGTTAACCTACCGGCTAACTCAGCTCCTCCCAGTTATGCCCCTGGACTGCCCCTAACTTATCTGGATAAATTCTAGCCCCCTAATTTATTAGCTGGCTAAAATTTAGCTGGATAAAGGCTGAATATATCCAGGTAAGCCATTTAGATGGATAACTATTATGTTATCCATCTAAATGGCTTTTGAATGTAAACCTCAACAATAATAGCCATATATTGGTCCTGGAGAAAACAATATTCTTTCTAGGTCATAAAATATTTTCAAGGACCCACATGAGTTTTTAGGATCTCACTGATTTTTTTTTCAGATGTTTGTGAGAGCTTGAAACCGCATATTGATCCATACAAAGGTATCACAAGTAAGAATCTAAAATATAAAAATTTGCAATGAAGAGGTAAACTATGATGTCATAGCATTCCTTGCAATGCATCATTTGCCATGGGTCAGCACAGTTGACCAGCAAAATTAAAATAACATAGTCATGTTAAATTATTCTGGATATCTTTGGCTTACCAGGTGGATTTAACAGTACATCAGAAACCTAAATGGATGAAATGCAATCATTCTTTAATGCATTTCTATAACTTCTTTAATTGCTCCATGAAAATAGCAGTTCCAGTCTTCAAAGGCTTTACTGTCCTCTTTCAATCTGTGGCTTTCATCAGTATACAATCCTGCAAAAATGTATTCATCTTTTCTTCCCCTAGATTTAACTTACCCTTTTAATATTAAAATGTGAGACCAGTACACTGTGTTTAATTTAATTGGCAGATTAATCATGGGTTTTAGTACACAGCCTACTCTTTCAGAATTGGCAGACCCAGGTTTTTATACCTAATGTCCAAAGTCAGAAATTGATTAATGCCCACAACAAAAATGGAACTCATTTTTTAAGCAATCTGCAACTGTCATTGTCAGAGGCATTATTTATTGTGGTAGACAATCCCTTTCCAAATGGGCAGTGCATTCAAGATGAAGTGGTTCAATGAGACTCTTTCACAATGAAAGCTGATGCAAAATAATTACTGTACAATGAACATTAAAAGCTGTTAAAGCAGTAAATAGAAAATAAACTCTTCAAAATCTAGCATGCATTGCAACTGCTAAGTGGTTTATTTTATACAAAGCAAAATACATGCACACATTTTCTGTAATTTAGTATTAAAAATTCATTTGACAGTCATAGATTTTCCCTATTTCCTTTTTCTTTTTCTGCCTGCCTTTGATCATGCATAACTTCTAATATTTGTCTCATATTTCTGATATGTTTTCCTAATTTAAATAAAAGCCCAATATTTTGTAACATAATTAACACAACTTGCTATGTCACTATGGGGACAACTTCTATGGATGAATGCTCAAAGAATTATGTGTATACAAATTAGCATATATGTGCGTAAGTAGCCTGTATTCATGCAATCGCTATTTTACAAAAATCTAATGTACGCAAGTACTTTTGGTTTCTCATGCATATTTGCGCACAGGAAAAAGGGGTGGTCTGGGGCATTCTGAAGCAGGACTAACAGTTACACGCATGTTGCTATTTTATAACAGACTTACGCGTGTACATTTGACAACTTGCATAATTTAAACCTGTAAATTATCTGGCATGATATCAGGCTTGTTTATTGTGTACTATTAGCTGGGAGAGCAGTAACATACTAACACAGTAAATGATGGCAGATAAAGACCAATGTTCCATCTATTCTGCCCAGCAAGTTGCTTTTGGTAGTAAATGCTGCTCCATGCAGTTTATTCCCTTGTCTAATGTTAAAGGAAGTAACTGCTGCTCTGTGCAGGTTACTCCCATGCTTACTGTTAACGGTAGTAACTGCCACTCCATGCAGAAGTGTTAATCCTAAAGTTAATATAGGATAACCCCATGTTTTCATTTCTATCTTGTAGCCTGTAAGGATCTACAGTGCTTATCCCATGCCCTTTTGAATTCCATTATCGCTTTTGTCTTCATCACCTCTTCTGGGAGGGATTTCCAGCTTTCATCACCCTCTCCATGAAGAAATATTTTCTGATGTTGGTTCTGAGTCATCCCCCCTGGAGTTTCATATTGTGACCCCTAGTTCAACTGTTTTCTTTTCAATGGAAAAGATTTGATGTCTGTGCATTATTAAAGCCTTTCAGGTATCTGAAGGTCCATATCATATGTCCCCTGTACCTCCTCTCCTCCATGCTATACATTGTTTAAATCCTTCAGCCTTTCCTCATAAGTCTTCCAATACAAACCTCAAACCATTTTGTTTGCCCTTCTTTGGATTGCACCAGTCCTGTCTCTATCCTTTTGAAGATATGGTCTCCAGAACTAAACACAGTATCCCAGGTAAGGCCTCATCAAAGACCTGTAGAAGGACATCCTCACTTTTTTTTTCCTACTGGTTATTCCTCACTCTATGCAGGCCAGCAACCCCCTGGATTTATCTATTACCTTCTCACATTGCTTTGAAGCCTTCAGATCTCCAGATATTATCATGCCTAAGTTCCTTTCATGACATAAGGTTTGTGGACCCTTATCGCTGTGGGGAGGTTGACTCAACCTACAGGGAAGGTCTTGTAGGTCCTCCCTGTCATGATCCGCTATGCTGGTGGGAGGAGCAATCAGATAGGGGTGTCAATCTGATGTATTCCGTAGGCGGACTTAGCAATCTGTTGTTATAGACTGCCGGAGATAGTAGTAAGTGGATCCTTGGGCAGGTAGCAGATGACCACGCCCCTGGGGGAAGATCCTGAGAGGGATTACTGGCTAGGCTTAGAGTATGGAGACAGACACACACTAGTTCTTTTATTAAACAGGTCTTGAAACCACCAGAGGTGGCAGTAGTGAGCTGAAGGGCCCGGCAGGGCTGAAGTCCTACAGATACTGTAACAGCGATCCCTGGATGGCTGAGCTGTTGAAAAACTGTAAACAGTGAGTAGGCAGGGTATGAAGAGTTCATGAATAGAACTAGATGACAACACTCAGAAATTGGTCTCAGGGAGCTCAGGAGCTGGAAAGGAAAGGCCCTCGAGGAGCGAGTACCTGGTTCTAGGGAAAGCTCTGAGAGAGCGATGGTAACTCACAATGATGTAGATAATGGTGACTTCCAGGCAGAAGAGAATCCGCAGATAGTCAGGAATGAGGGCCCTCAAGGAGTGAGTACAGTTTCCTGTCTGTAACCTGAAAGGCAAAGAGAAAGAGAGCAAGGCTCCTAGGAGCGGGTACCGCTGGTAAGTCTGAGGAGACAGAGTAGCTTAGGCAGGGAACCCAATCTGAACCTTAGCCCTTGCTAACTCAACTAGTAGCAATAACAGAGACCTTTAAATATCAGAAGCGGATGACGTCCTCTCAGGGGGACGCCCCTGCGGTTCACGCCCTTGCTGGTACTTCACTCGGAGCGCGCGCCCTAGGCTTCAGGCAACATGGTGGATCTGCAGCATTGAGCCGGCCCAGGGACACTGGAGAGAGACGGCAGGGAGATGGCGTAGCAGCCAGCCGTCCTTCAGACCTGGAGGGAGTCACCACAGAGGTAAAGAGGGCAAAGTGAAGATGTTGGGCAGCAACGATCGCAACACTCCCTGACAGCTGGCAGGATAAAGCTAGTATGAGACTGATATAGGTCTTTACATATACCAGCCCCTTTCCCAGTAGGTTCAGCCCTCAGGTTCTGGGGGCCAGTAGGACTTAAGCGTGAGTCTCATGAAGTGTAGTAACATGAGATATCCTGGTCTTGGCTAGGGTCAGGGGCAAGCAGCAGGCAAGGATGGTCATGGTTCAGGCTGAAGTCAGAAGCAGATGACAGATTAGAATGGTCGAGGTCCAGGCTGAGGTCAGAGGCAGGTGGCAGGCAAGAATGGTCAAAGTCCAGGCTGAGGTTAGAGGTGAGCAGCAGGCAGGAATGGTCAAAATTCAGGCTGAGGTAAATTCCAAGAGGCAGCCTGAGGGAAGGCTGGGCTGGTGAAACAAGGTAGTCATACAGGGCTGGAGAGACATGTCAGGAATTGGATTGGGAACATGAGGCTGGCAGGCAGGACTGGAGAGACAAGTCAGGATTAGGCTTGGAGAGACGAGACTGGTGGGCAGGCTGGAAGGAATGCAGCAACTCACACATCAGGAAGCTATAGTTGACTCGTTGCTGATGCAGCGATCTGCTGCACAGCTGGGTTTTAAATACTTAGCCTTGTGAATTCATTATCATGTGAGCAAGCAGTGGTTCCCATTGCAGGGCCTAGAAAGGCAGGCGCATCCTTGCACGTGTACTCCTAGGGGAAAGCTTCAGAAGGAGGATGGAAGCAGTGTTCCCACCAAGAGGCAACCTATGGCATCTGCGGTGTCAGGTAAGTGTGCCAGCATGTGGCGGAAGCACACGAACCAGTGAAGTCCATGAATCAGTTAGGCCCCCTCCTCAAGGTCTTAGGCTTTAGTTTGGAGGGGAATTGTCTTTGGAAATCTTTTATAAGGAAATTTGCTTTGAGGTTGGTAACAGGCTACCAAGAATTCTCCTCTGGTCCATAGTGTTTCCATGCAATGAGATATTCTAGTTTGTTCTGCCATATGCGTGAGTTCAAGATTTCTTGTACCTCATATTGTGTGTCTTCTTCTGAGGTTATGTCTGTCGGTGTGGGAGGCTTCCTAGAGGGCCAGGAAAGGATCAGTGGTTTCAGTAGTGAGACATGAAACACAAGGATTCTCAGTTTGATGGGAACCTTTACCTGGTAGGTCACAGATCCCACTTGCTGTCCAAGGAACTGAGATGCCAGACAAAGTGAATGGACACAAAGGCATAAATGTTGCGTCGTTAGCCACATGAGATCATTCACTGAATTGTGGTGCTGGTCGACGTCGGGCATCCGCATATTTTTTGGCCTGGAGACATCTACCTGCAAGATTGGTTGGTTGGTGTGCATCCAGAGGTCTTGTTCTTCTTTGGCAGTGAAATGGGCTGTGGGGCAGTCCATGATGAGAGGCACAGGAAGTGGAACTCGTGGGTGTTTTCTATAGATGATCTGGAATGGAGAGGAACTGGTGGTATTGCTCTCATGGTTATTATGTAAAATCCCCTCCCAAGGTAATAGAATGGCCCAGTCATCTTGCCTTTTGTTAATATACAGTCCGAGCAAGGACTTGAGAACCTGATTGAGCCTCTTGGCCTGCCCATTTCCCTAAGGCTGGTAGGCTGTGGTGAAGTCTAAGGTAATGCTGAACTTCCAACAGAGGCAGGCTGTGTAATCTGAAGACATGTTGGACAAAGAGATTGCAAAAAACAAAAAAAACAACAAAAGGATTTAATTGACAATTATAATCCAGCTGTACTCTAATGCGCTTCAAATTTAGATTTTTAAAACCGCATCAGCAAGCCTGTCGGCGTGCCCTATTGTAAAAGTTAAAGCCGCCCGGACCTTCCGATCCAAGTAAATCGTATTGAGTGGTTTTCCTCAATTTAATTCTGTAATCAAAAAATCAATCAAATTCATTTGACTGGACCTTTTTTTGTTGAAACCATGTTACCGTGGGTCAAGCAGTTCCCCAGATTGTAGATAATTCATTATCCTATCTTTCACCTGAGTCTCCAGGTCAGGGTGAACTAGGGGGAGTTCAAGGTAAAGAACTAAGAGGGTCTAGATAACATAGAGATGGACTGGGTGAACTGGTGGAGGAATTAAAAAACTGGTAATTTCCATTACACGTGCATGTTTTAAAATATATTGACTTCCACAAATAATTTGAGATTTATTTTCACATGTAAAATAAACATGCTTATATTTTTTAAATCCATTGTATAGTATGCATGTTCAATGCATTGAATAGTTTCTCTAAATGCATTGTATACATTTGCCTATAAAGCGCACATACTGATACACACGGTTTATAAAATATTATCATAGGTATCTGTGTGGTATATACATGCATACATGGGGCTGCCTGAGGTTGTTTGAAAGTTATCCTCTTAAGTTTATACTGACTGTCACTAAATGCCATAAAATACAATGTGATACATTTTGAACTAATTCACCTGGCATGTGCGGTGCTACATGATTCTATTTTTTAGGGCAGGATCTGTCATTTTTAATGACCAGCATGTTTTGCCATTGCAGCACTAATTGCCATTATCTGTGTCCATGAGGTTGTTCCAAAAATTAAAATCCAGAGCCAGGGCTGGGGCTCAAATCCACATCACTCACTTGTAATACAAAATACAAACTGAACTATCCTAGAAATTCTGATTTGTTTGAGATAAAGACAGAATAAGAAAAAAAGGAACATGAGCAATAAAGTAATATATTCTTGGAGAATGGTCCCAGGGCTCAGTTTTTTTTTTTTTGCTTTGGTTTTTTATGCCTGAGCTCACTTTCTACTCCTTGTGTCAACTGGGGCTGAGAATGCTGAAGAAAATGAGGGAGTCATGCCCATTGTACAATGGCGACACCAATTGGAAAGACTACAGGTGTATGCCTACTAGGTTCTAAAAGTTGCTGAGTTCTGATTCCTCTGGCTAAGAATGTCACTATGGTAGCTGAGCTAGATTGAAGGGAGTCAAGTTTAAAAAAATAGGGGTAAAAACCCTCTAGTTAATACAAGCAAAGTCTCACAGTGCTATAGCCCAGAAGAAGCTACTTTCAATTGAGCTGCTAACCCAAAAGAAGCTGGAGAAAACTGCCAAGCCAAAAAATAGGGATTTCTGTACTATGTTTTCTACTTCTTCATTTGATTTGTAAGATAAATTAGTGTGTCATGATAATCAGTGGTTCAGACCTTGTGTTTCTCAAAATTGCTTTGTTTTTAGTGATATACTGCTGCATATTGGATGGTCTACCAGAGTCCTAGCATGAACAGATCATGTTGTGTTGTTATAGTAATGAGGCCATTTTTGAAAGTTGGGTTATTTTGAAATCAGTATTGAAAAGTTTGTTAAGATTTACTCACATGACATACATTAACTGGCTTCTCTTTGCACTTTGGATATTTTTTCTGTTCTTTAACAAGATAAAAGACTAGTATGCAAATAGAAGTTGGCTTAAACATTTCCTTTTTGCAATTTTAAAGTAGAGTCCTGTCTTTTTCTTCTACCCTGTGACATTGTGGACCAGATGTTTTAAAGGGTTTTTCCCATTTTGTGCCTGATATACTAAGAGGAAAAAGTGAATTGGGCCCTCTCATGACTACAGTGAGTTATGTCTAACCCATTTTTACACAGACATCATAGATATGAAATAAAGGTAAAAAAAAAAAAAATGGTTAAGCTTGGGTGCCATAGTAAAGGGAAGGCCCACATTGTATAGATTGACTTTAGTTTTCAATTTTATTTTTCCTGGAGATTTCAATGTCATAATGAAAAAAACAAATGGAAAAATTACTTTTTAACAGTTTTTTTCCTATGTGTTATAAAATCATTTTTTCTACTGATATTTTTAATCATCACATTTAAATTCCCAGGCAAAATAAAAAACTGAAAAGAAAGATCCCTATATATACTATTTGGCTTTTTAAAAAAAATTACTCAACTTTTAAAAATGCAGCAATATATTGGGTTTCCACCAATATCCATATTAATTAAAAATAGTTAAATAAGACAGCACATACTTTGAAATGTTAGAAAACATGGACAATGATATCTCACCCACTCTTGTCTAACTAAAATCCACCATGATAAGCCAAACACTTCCATAAACAGACACTGATCTTTTTAATTTTACACCTCCAAATCCATTGATCGACCAGTTTTGGCCAGCAAATATTATGTGACCAACACAACCTGGTACGGGACATTATATTCATCAAAGAAGACAAATCTCTCCAAACAACAACAAATCCCCTACAAGACCAGTGTCCCAAATCATTCCCACCCAAGTGAATCACCAGACCTTCTAGCAGCTGAGACTTTTCAATTCTTCATACAGGAGTGGTAGCAGTTGATCCCAGAGAATGTCCAGTACATCAAGCCAACAAATCCTCCTGCGACTCACATCCATCCCAAGATGTTCATCATAGGGCCAATGAACCACATGGTCTCCAGCCCAGTACACAAAAGAGTGGCCCACAACCCAGGCAAACACTTGATCGACCACAATTCTAAAAGACAAAATCAACGCACATCTGGAGGCACACTGGCCACAGATGTGCCCTCAGGATAGACATAAGAGAAGTACGCATTTAAGCACCACCTACATATTGTGTACCCTAGATATAAATATTTGCTTTCCATTTTATCACTGAACCACTCTTCATAATTGAGTGGTTCCATGATATCCCCATAAACCAATAGAGATCCATATTGGGAGGGATCATAATGGTCACTCACTAACCCTAAAACACCTGTAGTGGGTGAAAAGATGGAGGTTTAACTTGTCGTCTAGATAACACAAACATACTAAGAAAATAATGACACCAGACTACAGCTTATGTCAAACTATGAAAAGCTGTATTCTCTGTATAATATATGCACAAAACAGGTACATATGAGAACGCCTGGAACAATATAAAGAAACAAGTTATGAATATCAACATATAAGCAAGGTAAAAATCATTCTCCAATTAATAGAGAGAAAAAAAAATATATATAGCATAAGCTGCCACTTTCCTGATAGAATGCTCTCTTATCTCTCAATAGCAGGCCTTATCTCTTTTAAGGGCTGACACCATACAGGGTACTCCAGGTCATTGCAGAGACTTTTCTTGCTAACCTCTCTCTATTCAGCTCTATTTATTTATGAACTTTTCTTAACCGACATTCGTGTACACATCATGCCGGTGTACAATAAACAGAAAAGAGGAAAATTACAATCAACAGGGGAGGGGGAGGTGGAGCAGGCAAGAGATTGCAGAGGGAAGAGAGGGGGTTTGGAGAAAGGAAGGAGATGGAAGGCAGTAAAGATTGAAAATATAGGAACTGCATACAACTATATACAATGGAATTATATACATCTACATACATCTTATGTGCTACTATATATCTGTAAGCATCATCTCAGTCAAGGTTGTTATCACCGGTGTAATTATTTCGGGGGTGGAAAGCAGGGGAAGGTGGGACAAGGGAGGAGCTCGAGATGAGCGAAAGAGGCATAAGGGGTGGAAAAAGTGGGGCAGGGGAGGGGCTCGAGATGAGCGAAAGAGGCATAAGGGGTGGAAAAAGGAAGCCGAAAAAAGGGTGATCTGATTAAAGGGAGACAGTCTATGTTTGGTTCACATCAGGGTAGGACTGCTTGAAGAGCCATGTCTTGACTCCTTTCTTAAAGTTGTGTAGGGATGGCTCTAGATGGAGGAAGGTGGGGAGTGAATTCCAGAGGGTGGTACCAGCGATAGAGAAAGCCCTTTCCCTGGTAAGGGATAGATGCGCAGATTTGAGGGATGGGGTGTGGAGAGTGCAGAAGTTCTCCCCTTTTTAGGTGTGTCAGGGCTATATGCCATTTGGAATGACACATGCTGTATGGGGATCTCTTTATCTATTAACTCTCCTGAAATTTTGCCAGACTACTGATAAGAAAATTACTTCATTTGTCACAGCTACATTGAAATAGTGGATATTCTGAATTCACTACCACTAACTTCCATATTGTACAGACATTTTTTCTTACATGTAACCACTAGCCTTTGACCTTTTCTGAATTTAACACACTCTGTTGGATACCTCAAAATAATAACAAAAATTAGCAAAAGTGTCAGCAGTGTCAGTGTCATGTAGGTAAAAACAAATCATATAATAATTATTTCAGACAGCAAACAAAACACTACTGTGAAACCAATAAAAATGCATGTGTCCCAAAAGCTAAGTGATCTAGTATTCATAGGGTCTGTAAGTCTATAAATCTTGTGTGCATCTATAATCAACTTCTTAATAAAGACGTTTTACCAAAAACTAAGCTGGGCAGGTGCCAGCTGTTTCAGCTCTGAGTTCTCTGTTATAAGCAGGGCTGGAAATTCTGTACTTTTGTGTCTGTGACCTTGAAGCTTATTGGCTTTAAGTTAGGAGGAAGGGAGGGCACGAGGGGAGGAGAAGCTTGGGATAATGGCTATGAGGGGAAGTGTGAGCTATCTAACAGTCCCAGATCCTGTACTTTCTTCTGAATGCTTTAATCAGTGCTGTGTCTAATATCTTTTCTGACAAAAGTACTACTTTCTAACAAGCAGCATGCTGACCTTGTTCATAATATGGAGGATACGTTATCCTTTTTCTCTCTACTAATATCTTCCTTTTCCATTGTAAAACATATTCCACCATAACTAACTTCTAATCCTACTAGGAGAGAAAAGGGGGGAGGAAGCTGTAAGCTGTAGCACAAACAAGTATCTCAGTGAACTCAAAGCACAAAGCTGCATGCAATAACTGTAACTCATTGTAAACAAATCTCTCTCATAAGGGACTAAATTAACTCTTCGCATGATTCACTGAATTGATTTCCGCAATATTACACACTAATACTTTATCAAATCCAATTCAAGACATCACACGGAACATAACTGTCCACATCTTTATCCTCACGAGAATGTTCGCCCTTCTTATTCTTCCTCCTAGTCTCTCTCCTTCCACTCATTAGCCTGAAAATATTAGGGGTGTGCATTTGTTTTCAATGTATTGGCAATCCGCATCGTATATGTCCCTATTCATTGTATTCGTGGGGTCACGAAACGTATGGCGAACCCCCACCAATACAACGTATCTAACAAATAAACCCTCCACCCGTCTGACCCCCCCAAGACTTACCAAAAGTCCCTGGTGGTCCAGCGGAGGTCCTGGAGCGATCTCCTGCACTTGGGCTGTTGGCTACCGGTATTCAAAATGGTGCCAATAGCTTTTGCCCTCACTATGTCTCAGTGGCTACCAGTGCCATTGGTTGGCCCCTGTCACATGGTAGGAGCAATGGACGGCTGGTGCCATCTTGTGCTCCTACCATGTGACAGGTGCCAACCAATGGCACCAGTAGCCCCTGTGACATAGCAAGGGCAAAGGCTACCAGCACCATTTTGATTACTGGCAGCCGACGGCCCGAGTGCAGGAGATCACTCCAGGACCGCCGCTGGACTACCAGGAACTTTTGGAAAGCCCCTTCCTCCTTAAACTCTTTGGGACCCCTTCCCATAATTCAGTGATTGCCAATAATGCAGAATGTCCCACATCCTTCACCTGTCCTAGCAGCCCATCTCCCCCATTAAGACTGTGTAAATACCAATCAGAAGCAGAGGAGGAGGAGCAGGAATAAGAGACCAAAAATGAAGACACTTTAAGCTTGCACCTCTGAGTACTCTTGCTTGAGTCAGTCTGACCCCTCACCAACTCACCTGCAGCTCACAGACTGGCCAGTCCGCTGTCAGATCCTCCATGACTGGCTCCTGTGCTGTCCCAGGCCTGCTCACAGAAGGCACTTCCAGCTGGGCATACTCTCTCCAAGTCTTCCATCTGGGGGTCCCCAGAAGGTTCCCTCTTCTCCATTCTCCCACTTCAAACACCATGCCTGCTCCAGTAGCTCCTGGAGCCTTAGAACCCCTCCCTATTCCTGCTTACCCCTTTCCCCCACACCCCCCTAAGGACCACCATCTCCCCAAAAAATACAGTCATGCCCCCAAACCCTGCCCCCATTGCCCCTAATCCTAGTAGGTACTTTTCCCATGACACCCCAAGTCCAAAATCTAAACCAAGGAACCTCAGAACCATTTTTACCCCAACCAAACCCACCCCCTCCAAACCAACCTGGAGGAACACTGAACCCCAACCCATACCACCAAATGTTCCAAGGAGTGATTAGATATATGCAAATTATTTTTAGGGTAAGCAACAATTTTTTTAAACCACCAATATTTGAGCGCCATTATTAGCTTTTCATTTCTGTATATAACACAAAGAAAAATAAACATGTGAGTGACCATGTAAAATCCGTGAGCGATGCTCCAAAATGTATAAGCAGTTGCTTATATGCTCAACTTAGAGAGATCTATGAAACTACCCTTCCCCATGAAGGTCACATCCCAATCACAAAATTCCCACTCACCATCTCCTGTAGCCACATCATGTCCCATGGTTGACCCTGAGGCCCACATAGACCATAGGGGTGTGCATTCATTTACAACGTTTTGGCAATCCACAACATATATAGTGCCATATTCGTTGTATTTGTGGGAAGTGAAACGTATCGCGATTCCCACGAATACAAAAAATCTTCACCGAATTATTTGGCTGCCTAAAGGAGCGAATTTAAACAAAACGCCCACCCTCCTGACCCCCCCAAGACTTGCTAAAACTCCCTGGTGGTCCAGCGGGGGTCCGGGAGCCATCTACTGCACTCACACTGACGGCTGCCTGTATTCAAGATGGCACAGATAGCCCCTGTGACATAGTAAGGGCAAAGGCTATCGGTGCCATTTTGAATACTGGCAGCTGACGGCCCGACTTTTGGCCCGACTTGCCAAAAGTCCCTGGTGGTCCAGTAGGGGTCCAGGAGCGATCTCCTGCACTCGGGCCGTCGGCTGTCAGTAATCAAAATGGTGCCGATAGCTTTTGCCCTTACTATGTCACAGGGGCTACCGGTGCCATTGGTTGGCCCCTGTCACATGGTAGGAGCACAAGATGGCGCCGGCGGTCAAAGGCTATCGGAGCCATATTGAATACCAGCAGCTGACAGCGTGAGTACAGTAGATGGTTCCCGGACCCCCGCTGGACCACCAGGGAGTTTTGGTAAGTCTTGGGGGGGGGGGGGGCGTCAGGAGGGTAGGGGGTTGTAGTTAATTAAATTTTAGCTGGGAAACAAATAAGAATGGAATGCATGATTGGATCGGGGTCCCCCCTTGCCGAATGCAACATATCTGCCCCACCTCCCATGAATACAAATACCGAATGTAACTTATGTGGTTCCTCTGCACATCCCTAATAGACCATGCCAAAATGAAAGGAGGACCAGAGCCACCAACAGCCGACCTTGACACCTCAGGGCCCTCTGCACCAACCTGAAACCCTGCATAGGCAGCAGGCTGATGAGAATGAAGAGTCCCCATGCTAAAAACTTGATTTACCTTCTCAGCCTTAACCTTCCCCTTGGGACCTCCTCTTCACTTTCTTTCCCTTCCCCCTCATGGCACTGAATCACCAACATTAACAAGTACGCTCTCCCCTTACCTCCACTCTGACCTAACAATGTCAGATCAAGATGAATAGTTGACCTATGCTGCTGAACACCCAATGAAAGCTGATGATCACTGCAGGCTATCCCTGCCATAGGCCCTATTGCCACTCCTCCTTGCCTTGTGGATTGTCCAACAGCACCCCCAATGCTCTACTATGTTGATCTTCTACTGCTGCCAACTCCTCATCTCCACTCCTATTCCACTCCCCATTGTAATGGAACTTGGCCCACCAAGTCTGCACTGTCCCATCCCCATCCAAAATCATTACACTACTCGCCTGCTCTCCTAGGGTCTCCGAAAGACGGCCAAGATTCAGGGAAGGTTTAGCTCCAGAAGGCTCTGTCCTGCTGCTCATGACTCCACCACCACACACAGCTCTGGATTGTTATGCTCTCTTGTGTTGGATACCCAGACTTTCTCCTCACGACACTCCTGCCCTCAGCCTCGCCATGCTGCCTGACTCTGCAAGAAAACAACACAGCATGAGGCAAATGATGCAATCAGATTGAACAAAGTAAGAATGTTAACCAGCTACAACATCTCTTAAATAAGGCAATATCCCCTGTCCCCATGTACCGTCCAGGTAGGAATTGACCAACCAAAGCCATCTCATCCCCAGCTTGATTCAAAATTCCCACGAGGAAGGAGCACTACCCTATAACACCCCTCCCTCACCTGACTTAACATAAACTTTTAAATGAAGCATATCTTCTTCAGCCAATAATCCTTCTGGGGGTGAAGGTAATCCTCATGATATCATAAAATAAAAGGAGGGGGATGTGTGTGTATGTGTGTGTGTGTGTGGGGGGGGGGGGTTTATGGTATACATGTGGACCACAGCACAGTACAGCTAAGTTATCCATGGCAGTCTGTATTCCAGGACTGCCTTAGAGAAAGTTGAGATTCAGTTTATCACATTTTTTTCCCATTCTGCACCATCATGCTTTAGTGTTTTATCCTCATTGGTACAAAATCTGCTGGCATCTTTTCAATGGAGAAAACAATTTTTGCATTAAGATTTAAGATCCTGAATTATAATGGAGGTCTGTTGCTATTGGTGAGCATTAATAAGACCATCAAAAGGGATTAGACCTTTCACATATGTTTTTATTAGTAGATGTGCTTACTAAAATCTATAATTATTAAACAATTTTCTTTCATGATGTGGTAGATAAAATACATTAGGATTTTTTAAATAAAAGTACAGATCTGTTCTTTAATGTTAAACATATTCAGTTCTATATAAATACATTACTCATGTAACTCATAAGTCCATTAATTGAAGTAGTTAAACAATACCTAATATAAAATCAATATTGATGAGGCTTTATATTATTTCCCACACTATTAAAATGTAATTTTTTTGCTACACATGGGTGCATGACATCTGACATTTTTGGTAAGATAAAGGTTATGATATGTTGGATATAGCTGATAGCCATTGTGTTTTTTGTGTCCCTGGAAAAGATCTGCAAAGTGTTTTTGTTGAACATTTGTTGGAAGTAATTTTCAAAGAATTATGCAGGAGTTATGCATGTAAAATTATCATATATATACACATACATGATATTTTATAAATCTTGAGAGTACATGCATACTTGCAGTATCATGCGCAAATGCAAACAGGGGAATAAAAGGAGCAGTTTGGGCATTCTAGGGTAGGGTTTGAAAGCATGCACAAACGTTGCTTTTTTCAGTATTTTTTAAGCTGTATATATGCATATATTACAAAACTTGTCATACAATTTTGCTAACTCACTTGCAAAATGTAAATTGCATTTGTCTGTAGGTTTTGGGTGCGTGGTTTGGGAAAACTGGTGAGGGCTCAGAGTAAAGTTCTAGATCTAATTGAATTGGTAAAGGTCTTGGGAGGTATCAATGGTTCCAAGTATGTGCACAAGTAAGTATTTTCAAAAACAGAATCCTGCCTTTGCATTTATTTCTGGGTTATTATTATACATATAAAATATATGCATATGTGTTTATAAAATGGGTAGAGAAAGTATGTATATTCCTGCATTACAAATATATGCATACTGAAACAAACATGCATACTTTTGCTGCAGAAATATGTGTATTTACAAACTGTGTGGCTCCACAAAACCCCTGCTGACTATAAATATCCAGATGGTAAGGATAGTTTAGGGTCATCATTATCATAAATCCTGATTCCTGTGCCATTTTCCAAAATTATTCCCACATTTCACAGTGTGTCATTTTATTTTGATTTGCCATTTAATTGTAAAGGAGTTATGTGTAGAATAATGATATTTTAACCCAATAGCATTTGATTTACTAAGGTTTATTTTCTTATCAGTGTCTGATTTACTATGGGTTTTTTTTCTCATGTGAAAAAGTTTTGGTAAGTGAGATCCACAGATCTGCCTAGCTGTCTCTGCTTTCTATGTCACCACAGGGCATACTCAGTCTTTGCTCTTCTGCCTTCTTTCCCCTTAGCACTTCCCTCTCTGCATATACTCCAGATTTGTTTGAATTTTGTTTCTGTGTTCCATACTAGAACCTCTGCTAGAAGGCTATTCCATGTCTTCAGTACTATTTCAGCGAACAGATATTTCCTCACAGCTTGCAGCCTTCCAGCTCTGTATCACGGGCCCTTGGGCTTAAGTTTCTATTACTATGGAAAATGTGACCTTGTTCCTTATTTGAATTTTATTTGAATGCTTGTATCATATCTCCTTTTTCATTCTATTCTTTTAGGCCAGGATTCATCATTCTTCACAGAATGATGAATCCTGCGAAAAAGGTGGGGGGGGGGGCCTGCGAAAGCCCGCAGCCTTCGCACCATGGCGGTGCGCCGGCTGCCGGCTTTCGCACCAAATAGCACCACCGTGAAAGGTGGTGCTATTTGGTGCGACTCCGCCTCCCTCCCTGCCCCAACTCCTGCCCTCCCCCTAAATTGCATGATATTGCATGCGAAAATGCCCTTTTTGCATGAATTATGGCCTTATCACGTGTGTTAGGGCCCTAACGCACGCGATAACGCTTTAGAAAATAACTCCCTTAGAGAGCACATTTTGAGTTAATTAAGCCTGTCTGGACAAGGTTTGTGTTAAAGGTTAAGCGCCATTTTTTGTGGCTCTTCCCTGAACTGCTTCCATTTCTTCAAAGTCGTTACAAAGGTATGGCTTTCAGAAGTGACCACAATACTCCAGGTGAACATATGTAATAGCAAAATAATTTCCCTTTAACTATAAATTATTGAGTATCGAAGTGCTTAAACTCATTCAATGGGCACTAAAGTGAGATTTATTTGGTAATGATATACAAGAGAGTTCAGATTGTCATTATTTATAATAATTTTATTAAATAAACTTTTCACTTCTTCAGCTGCATACAGTATAGGTCATATAGCAGAAATCTAACTTCAACTTTTAAATTCTCCGTTTCATTTAATTTTTCTCAAACATTAATCCATCATGTAATGCATTACTGTACCAGAATTTTTCCTTGTTGTATAATTGTTTCATGTTGGAAATTGTATTCATGAGTTTAGAAAATGACACCTCCATATGTGGCTAATTCCTTGTGCTATGTTATGCAAGTCACATTGGGGTAGATTTTATAAGCCCTAGGGATGCCAAATCAGGGAGATATGTGCATCTATTGGGCCGGCAGGCATATATTGAAATGTCCATGGACACAAGTATCTCCCACACACAAAAGAAAAAGGTCCAAAAAAACAGTGGGGAGTTGTCTGAGCAGGGCATGGGCCTTCCAGGAATTTAAATGGAAGCCAGCACATAAATATTTATGTGCACAAGCGCAAGTTGGTGTCCCTTACAGCATAACTTTACTTCTGCTATAGATGGCTTGTAAGTTTTAAAACAAAAAACTAAGCTACTAACAATCAAAGCAGAAAAGCAATATCTGCTTGTTTGGTCTATCCAAAGGGACAGAAGAGTTTATTCCTTAACTTCTGGATAGTGAAGTGGGTGGAAGGTGAAGTGTTACCTTGTATAGTCTGGATCACACAAACACATTATGGGGTAGATTTTCAAAGGGGTACGCGCGTACCCCCCAAAAACCTACCCCAAACCCCCCCTGCGCGCGCCAAGCCTATTTTGCATAGGCTCGGTGGCGTGCGCAAGCCCCGGGACGTGCGTAAGTCCCGGGGCTTGCAAAAAAGGGTGGTTGGGGGCGTGGCCAGGGGCGTGTGGGCGGTCCGGGGGCATGGCCGAGTACACCGACACAGCGGCCTGTGTCAGGGCCTGCCGCGCCGGCGCGCATAAGTTACTACTGCCCAGAGGCAGTAGTAACTTCTCCGATAAAGGTAGGGGGGGGTCTAGATAGGGCCTGGGGGTGGGTTAGGTAGGGGAAGGGAAGGGAAGGAAAGGTGCGGGAGGGGGGGGGGGAGAGGGAAAAAAGTTCCCTCTGAGGCCGCTCCGATTTCGGAGCGGCCTCAGAGGAAACGGGCGGCGCGCGCAGGTTGCACAAATGTGCACCCCCTTGCACGTGCCGACCCCGGATTTTATAAGATATGCGTGGCTACCCGCGTATCTTATAAAATCCATTGTACGTATGTTTTTAAAATCTACCTCTTAGGATATAATGACACCTGACTACTTATATATGTAAGCAGCTATATTATTATTATTTGCAAAACTGGAATATAACAAAGCAACTACTTTTAAGAATGACTGTAGGAAAATATATTTTATATGCAATTGCAGCAGAGTAAGTAAATGTTTTCCCAGCTAACATGGATAAAAATATATATAAATCGCCTAGCATAAATTTGTCACTTTTCTGAAAGAGTGCTTTCCTTCTTCTCCAGACGGCGATAGGCAAGATTAGTCTCTGTGTAAGGCTAGCAGATACTGGTGATTCTTTGGTATTTGCTGAGTGTAATGCATTGACTTGATCAGGCTCATCCCTCAGTAAGGAATCTAGTCTCTGATGTATTCTTTTATGCTTTTTTAGTCTTGAATTTCTGGTGCATGCATACAAGCTTGTCTAGTTTCATGTATTTCTATTTGAAGCTTGTGGTTAGCTTCCTGTCTTTGAAGATTTTTATCCTGCCCCCACATTTAAATATCAAGTACATCTAACTATCACTATGTGCTGGCAATGTATCTCTGTTAGGGATGTGAAGCAGAGACTGATTCGTCCCATTCGGTATTGGATTCGTCGGGACCCAAATCCGTTGCATCCATTCTCGGGGGACCCCGATCTGTTCATTAGTTACATATGTATTCGTTTCCCCCAAGAAAAACCATCCCAACCCTTTAAAATTAATTAATTACAAGGAGAGGAATCCCCCCCAAGACTTGCCATAAGTCTCTGGTGGTCCAGCGGGGTTCCTGGAGCGATCTCCTGCACTCGGGCTGTCGGCTGCCAGTATTCAAAATTGCACCGATAGCCTTTGCCCCTACTATGTCACAGGGGCTACCATTGCCATTGGTCGGCCCCTGTCACATGGTAGGAGCACAAGATGGCGCCGGCTGTCCATTGCTCCTACCATGTGACAGGGGCCAACCAATGGCACTGGTAGCCCCTGTGACATAGTAAGGGCAAAGTCTATCGGTGCCATTTTGAATACCGGCAGCCGACAGCCCGAGTGCAGATCGCTCCAGGACCCCCACTGGACCACCAGGGACTTTTGGCAAGTCTTGGGGGGTCAGGAGGGTGGGGGTTTATTCGTTAGTGATACATTGTATTCGTGAGGATTTGCCATATGTTTCATGACCCCCACGAATACAACAAATATGGCATATACATTGCGGATTGCCAATACGTTGCAAATGAATGCACACCCCTAATCTCTGTAACTGAGTCAAAATTGCTTTTTTCATTGACATCCTATTCATACTTCTTACAGTCAGTGTCTACTGATCATGCTTTCAAATTAATGGGGGGCTAAATGTCCTAACATGTACATATGGAAAACTTCATGTCCATTCTCTCCTAATCTAATACAGATGGATCAACATGCTAGATTACTGTTTCAGCTGCACCTTCCAGAAATTATCCTTGGCCACTTATTTTTAAAGTCCTTCATTATCAGCAGGTGATCGCTATCTTACAGAGTGGTAAGACAAAGTCACTGTTAAAGTGGCAAGTACATAAACTGATCATGATTGCTGATCTTGCTAAATCCACGGCTAATTGCTGGCCATACAACCACAGTTCTGGGCTTTGGGAGCCTGATTTAGCATATTTTATCCTGCAAGGATGCGAGTCACTTACAATTTCATTGGTCTAACTGTACTGCGTAA
Source organism: Rhinatrema bivittatum (assembly GCF_901001135.1). NCBI lineage: Eukaryota > Metazoa > Chordata > Amphibia > Gymnophiona > Rhinatrematidae > Rhinatrema > Rhinatrema bivittatum. Next base: position 323,122,321 of record NC_042615.1, on the reverse strand, counting down.
GTACAGTTGGACCAATGAGCATATCCATACTGGTAGGCAAGCTGACCGCTTGCCTACCAGTATGGATATGCTCTGAACTCTCTTTATTATAGTTACTATATGCAATTTCCTCACTGCTGCAGCATGTTTTGCTTGATTTGAGATGGTGATAGCCATTATTCACTTTTATTTTGTTCTGGTTTTATTTATCTAGGACTCCATACTTTTCTTTCTTTTTCTCTCTTACTGGTGGCATGGATTATAACAATAGCTAGTGTTTGGATCTTCAATGCCTGTGTGAAAATGAACTCTTAAGTGTTGGCTTTGAACCACATTCATTTTGCTATATGATGTTCAAAACATTTTGATGTTGCTCATTGTTATTCAAGATTCTTTTTACTTTTACTTTTTTAAAATATGTATATGCTGTTTTATTGTTTTATATGTATATGCTGTTTTATTGTTACTTATTATTGTTATAAACTTTAAACATTGCTGTTGCAGTTGAACTGTACTTCCATGCTTTACTATGTTGCCCCTTCCCTTTATTCCCTGTTATTATGTAATTTCACTACTATTGTTATAATGTGAACCGGCATGATGTTCCTCTACGAATACTGGTATAAAAACGTTTATAAATAAATTATAAATAAATAAATATGCTTTGTCTCCGGGTATATTTGATTGTTTTTTAGCATGATAATTCACTGTTCCTTTTATTTGAAATTTTATGGGGCCTGAACCTAATTTTTGTTTTTCTCCTGCTATAAACAAAAAGAGTGGGGTAGCTGTGTTGTTTAATAATTAATCTACTCTTAGGGTAATCAGTCAGAAATCTTATCTCCAAGGCAGATGGATTTGAGTTATTGTAGAAGTGGGATTAACCAGACTTGCTATCATTAATGCATCGCCCCATCATTTGAAAATCTGGCCTTCTTTCAGGAGATTTCCAAAGTGGTATTCTCTATGACAGATCTTCCTCTTGTGAAAGGAAGAGATTTTAACCTGCTTTTAGATATCACCTACTCGATTTCTCATTACTTTTAAAGAGTTGATGAGATCAGCTGGTCTTTCTGATCCCTGGAAATTATATCATCCCACTGCCAGGGACTATACCTTTTTTCCTATGCCCTTCAATCTTATTCCAGGATTGACTACTATCTACTTTCCAATTCCCTCCTTTGTTCCCTGCTAAATTCTGATATTGGTGATATATTGGACTCTGATCATGCAGGTATCTTCTTTACTCTGTCTTCAACTTTGGAGAGACCTAGTCCTCCTTTGTGGTATTTTAATAATTCTCTATTGGGAGATGCCAACTTCTTAAAGTTGATGACTTGTTCTATAGAGGAGTTCTTTCTTTTTTTTTTTTATTTAAATTTTTATTGAAATTATCAGATACAATACAAAGTCAAGTATTTGCATGAAACACATTAAGAATATAGATATGAAAACAGCATTAACAATAACATTGACTCCTTGTTGTGGTGTGAGTAGCTTGAGTTCTGCATCCGGTATTCCCCTTCTCAGTCTCGCAGCCCTCCTCTCCCTTCTCCCAAGGAGATTTACGCCCTTCCTGTCCCTAAGATACATCCATACAATGTTGTCCAGTATCAGCATCAGCAATTGATACACAGAGCTATTATCTATAATACAAGTTTTAAGGATGCATAGTCAACTACTGTATAGTAAGCATTACTAAACACATTAGAATGTTAGTGATGGTGGGACTAATCCTCCAACCGCAACTGGACATGAGGATCTGACAAATTTTGGCTTGCTAACAATGACGACTAGAGCTCCCCATTGGAGATGCCCTCATAAAAGCGATAGAGGGTCTCTAAAAGAAAGTGCAACTATGATTCGTTAATCTATAGGTAGCGACCTTTCATTCATGGGTTGCCAAACCTTGTGATAAAGAGCTAGGATTTTATATTTGGCTGCCGTTAAATAGTCTAGCCTGTGGTAATCCTGTAAGTTGGTCCTTCAGATATGGTAGGGGTGTGGCAGATTTCCAATGTTGGGCAAGAGTCGTGCGGGATGCTATCAGGAGAAATGTGCAAAATCTTTGCTGATAACGGTCCATCCCTTCTATGGGTGCGTTTAATAGAGCAGATATGGGCTCTCACATGAGCTGTATTCTTAAAAGCTATGCTACCCACTATGCTATAGCTTGCCAATAAGGAACTATCTTGGGACATTCCCACCAGATATGAAAGTAAGTACCAGTTCCACCACATTCTCGCCAGCACAGAGGCGATATTGTTGGATAAATCCTATGCAGTTTTTCAGGGTCTAAATGCCACCTATACAACATCTTATAGCTGTTTTTTTGTAGCTTGGCGGAGATCGCGCCTTTACTGGCTCTTTTAAAAATAATGTTTTTGAAGGTATCAGACTACACAGATCCCCTTCCCACTTCACCATGTGAGGTATGGGTTGTTGTCCTGGGGTATGGAGTAATCAATATATCTTGGAGATCCCCTTAGAGGTTGCCTCAGCATTGTTGCATAAATTCTCAAAAAGTGATCTAGCCCCTCTCAGCTTCTTTGTGGTACTAATGAATTTGATAAAATGCTGAAGTTGTGCATGAGCCAGAAAACTGATTGATTCAAAATCAAATTTTTACGATATCTGAGTGAAAGAGAGCAATTCCTCCCCTGAAACAAATGACCTATGGTAGTTATGCCCACACTCTGCTATGCTCAAAAGGCATTTGATTGGAAACCCATTGAAAACTCTTTATTATGAAATAAAGATGTTTGGTAAAAATATGAATGATACCCCACCATTTTGACTTTCCATTTAGCCCAAATCTTTAAGGTTGTTTGAAAGGACCATGGTATGCTCATAATGGGTTGCCATGTTTGGTGTGGTTGCCAGGGCATTGCTCCAATGGGCATGTTACCAATCATTAGCTGTTCAGTGATACCCCATTGTTTAGTGGTGTGGACATGTGCAATATCCAGCAGTGTCTTCAGTTATGATGCCACGTAATATGCTTGCAAATCAGGGTCTCCCATCCCCACCGAACTTTGGTTTGAAATAGGATGCATCTAGCTACCCCTGGGGGTCAGCGTCGCCAAACAAAGTTGAAGATTTTCTTTTGTAGCCATCAAAGGAGACTTGCTGATAGGAATTTTGGTAGCGTTGAAAACAAATATAGATACCGTGGCAAAACGTTCATTTTGATAATTGCAATTTGCCCCATCCAGGTAAATGGTCCTTTATGCCATTTATCTAGGTCTCTGTCGATTGCTCACATTAGGAGTACATAATTACGAGCATATAGGTCATCTAAGGTTGAGTGTAAGCTTATTCCCAAATATTTCAGGGATTTTTTGGCCCAGTGAAAGGGAAATGTTTTGGAGATATTATTAGCCTCATCGTTTGTTAGATTTACATTTAATAACTCAGACTTCTCAAAGTTCACCTTGAATCCTGTTACTTTGCTGAATGATATCACTTCCTGCTCAACTCCAATCATCGAGGTGCTAGGTTCAGCTAAAGTGAACATGATGTCATCAGCAAATAATGAAAGCTTGAAACTGTAATCACCCAACTGAATCCCTCATATGGATTGTGAAGCTCGTATGTGGGTCACAAATGGTTCGAGAAACAGAGCAAACAATAAGGGAGAGAGAAGGCATCCCTGTCTAAAGCCTCTGCCAATCATAAAAGTGTTTCCCTATCTCCCGTTCACTTTCACCATAGCTTTTGGTACATTGTACAATTGTGCTACCCATTGTATAAAAAAAGGGCCAAAGTTCATTTTTGCTAGCATTTGAAACAAGAAGTGCCAATGAACAAGATCAAATACCTTTTTTGTGTCTATAGAGAGGAGAGCAGCTGGTATGTTCTCTCTCTTTGCCCACCATTCCAAATCCATTATTTTCCGCACATTATCTGCAGCCATTCACTGCGGGACAAAGCCAACTTGATAAGAGTGTATCATTGAGGGTAAATATCAGTTCAATCGCAAGGCTAGAATTCTAGCCAGTATCTTTAAGTCTTGATTTATTAGAGATATGGGCCTATAAGTCCCACACAGAGTGGGGTCCCTTCCAGATTTGGACAACACTGTGATACCGGCCACATTGGATTGTGCTTGGAAAGATCCATGTCCCTTATATGGTTAAAAAGGTCAGTAAGGTATGGGGCTAGAATATCGGGAAGGGCTTTGTAAAATTCCCCAGGAAGCCTGTCTAAACCTGGAGATTTGCTGTTTTTAAGGGTTTTAATAACCAACTTCACTTCCCCTACTGTGATAGGGTGATCTAGAGTGCCTTGTTGTTCCATAGTCATAGAAGGCAACTCCATCATTGTTAAGTAGGTCTGGATGTCGGATTCTGAAATTTGGAGGTTTGGTTTATATAATGTGGCATAGATGTCAGAAAAGCATTTCCGAATTTCAATAGGGTCAGTGGTTAATTTGCCATTTTGATCTTTTATTTTTGTAATGCTGCCCTGTGAGGTATGTATCTTTAACTGGCGGGCTAGCAGCTTGCCTGCTTTATTACTCCCCTCAAAATATACCTGCTTCGTCAGCTCTAATTGGTGTAATATTTGGTTATCATCGAGGAATTGTATTTGAGTCTAGCTTCAGATCGTTTTTTATAAATCGAAGGGATTGTAACTGGAAGTGCTGTTGAGATAGAATTTCAGTTTCTCTAACTAGGGAGACTCTACGTCTTTCCCGATCCTTCTTAAGTGCTGCAGCCTTGGCTATACATTGCCCTCTTAGCACAGCTTTGGAACATTCCCATAGACAAGTAACCAAATTCATGGAGGGACTATTGTGTTGGTAATATTCTTGCAACTTATCTGCCAGTTTTTGAACAAACTTCTCCTCTCTGAGCAGGGATGTATTGATCCGCCAAAAGGTCTGCTCTCCCTGCCCCCTTCGAACTGAGAGTTCCATCCAGGCTGCTCCATGATCGGACCAAGTGATTAGTTCAATCTCAGTTTTTTGTGATTTGAGCATTAGACATTTATCCACTAAGAAAAAATCTATGCACAAGTAAGAATTGTGGGGTTTCGAGTAGAATTATAGGCCTAGCATCTCCTTGGCCTTCTCAAGCTTCGGCCTTCTGCTCTCCAGGTGTCACCTGCTCTTGCTTCTGGGCTGTCCTTGGTGCCCAGGCCTCTGGATCCCTGTCTCATCCGGACCTGCTTTGGTCCTCTGATACCTCTGCTGGTCCCTGGCTACCTGCTACAACATCCACTGGGAGTCATGTGATGGAGGCCTGCCTAAGACCAGCTGGCCTTGGCACCCAAGGGCTCATCCTGCGGAGAACGTGGGCTGGTATTAACGAAGCTCCAGTTAACCAAGTCTCCTGGTCTGCTCCACCTCCCAATGGTGGAGACCCGTGGGGCTTGTCCTACAGGAAGCGTCAACCCCACCTTGGGCTAAGGGTCCACCACTAGCGTAACATCCTGTCAATGTTTTTTTGAGTTATTGGAAAGATAGCTCTCTGTTAAATGTCTCATTTTGGTGGAACATAGTTTGTTTGACCCATGAGATTGCAGCTGCTGGTAAAACTGATCAAGCATTCCAAAACTTAGATGCTAATCATATTGTTAATCATTGAATTTTGTTTAATTTATTTTCCATGCCAATAAGTTGTACAGGTTCTATCTCAATGTTGTTTTGTTTCAACCTTCTCATGATGTACTGTATATACGGAATATCCAAGCTTGTTTGCTAGGGTTTATTTATAATGTTGTTTCTTATACTTTCATTGCATTATAAAATAATAAACAGATTGAACTTAAAAAAAAGGTAGACATGGGACTAGAAACAAGAGAGGTCTGGAGTCTATGCAAAGGAAAGTGGAAATTTCATTATGGAAGAGATCACCAAGCTCCTTGAGATACCAGTCCAACCTCTGGAGATACCCGTCCGTATCACTTTAACTCAAGGAGGACATCTCCCCAACCGGATCACTCACCGTACCATGGCCATTCGCCTCACTGTTGTGACCTTCCATGATGAGGAGTTCTCCCTCCTGATCTTGAAACGATCAACACCCCCATAGTCCTTGGACTTCCTTGGCTCCAGTTACATACATCCCACTTCGACTGGCAATCCTGCAACTCATTCAGTAGGGTCCTCGATGTCAAACCAACTGTTTATGGCAAGTGTCTCCATCTGTAACAGTTCTGAGCTCCACAACCCTTCCTGGGTTACCTGCCTCATACACAGAATTAAAAGAAGTGTTCTCTAAACAAAACGCAGATATCCTGCCTCCACTCTGAGAGTTTAACCACCCTATAGAACTCCTACCTAGAACCATGCCTCCCAAGGGAAGAACCTATCCTCTTTCACTCCCAGAGACCCAAGCGATGTCAACTACATCAAGGAAAATTTGGACAAGGGGTTCATAAGACCCTCGAATTCCCCGGCAGGTGCCGGGTTCTTCTTTGTAAAGAAGAAGGATGGCAGTCTAAGACCATGTATAGACTTCAGAGGGTTGAACACTGTAAGCCGTAAGGATTGGTACCCACTACCACTTATTAGTGAACTGTTCGACCGCCTACAGGGCACACACATTTTTACTAAATTGGATCTCTGCGGAGCATGCAACCTAGTATGGATCCACCCAGAAGACATCTGGAAAACCGCCTTCAGCACAAGAGATGGTCACTACGAGTAAGTAGTAATGCCCTTCAGAGATTGCAACACTCCTGCAATCTTCCAGCGGCTAATGAATGAGATTTTCTGGGACCTTTTGTATTCATTCATCGTAGTATATCTAGACGATATATTAATCTTCTCCAGAGACCTGGAGTCTCATCACTCTTACGTTCAAACAGGCCTCCAGTGTCTCAGAGACCATCATCTCTATGCTAAATTGGAGAAGTGCTTTTTATAACAACCCAGTCTCTCATTCTTAGGCTACATCATCTCCAACCGTGGGTTCACCATGGACCCCGATAAACTCCAGGGCATTCGCGATTGGCCTCAACCAGTGAGCCTCTGAGCCCTACAAAGATTCCTCGGATTCACAAATTACTATTGAAACTTCATTGCCAATTACTCCACGTTGGCCACTCCACTCACCGCCATGACTAAGAAGGGATGTGACCTTCGAATGTGGAATCCCAAGGCCCAATCAGCTTTCCACGCCTTAAAGGAAGCCTTCTATACTGACCCATGTCTATGTCACCCGGATCCTAACTGCCCCTTCATCGTCGAAGTTGACGCATCCGCCATCAGAGCAAGTGCAGTTTTGAGCCAATACTCCATCAAAGGTCCACTAGTACCATGTTCTTTCTAGTCACAAATTCTCCTCCACAGAACAAAATTATACCATAGGGGACCGAGAACCCCTAGCAGTGCAACTTGCCCTCCAGGAATGGCGTCCCTGACTTGAAGGGGCGCAACAGAAATTCACAATATTTACTGACCATAAAAATCTGGAACACCTAAAGGAGGCCCAGTTACTTAACCCAAGACAAGCCCGCTGAGCCCTGTTCTTTGAGTGCTTGAACTTCGAGCTCCGCTTTCACCCAGCAGTGAAAAATCCCATGCGGATGTACTCACTCTCTCCGTCGAGCCAGAAGACACACCCGAGACTCCCAGGCACATTATCGATCCAGCTTGCATATCTATTGCAGTCACCACCACGGTACCAGCCAGGAAGACGGTGGTCCCCAACCATCTCTGTGAGCATGTGCTCCTTTGGGCTCATGACTCCAAGCTGGCTGGTCCCCCCTGCTGAGCCCAGACTCTCGCGATGCTCTGAAGGCACTATTGGTGGCCTAGTATGATAAGACTCCTGTAAATATGTAGACTCCTGTCCGGTGTACGCACAGCAAAAACCCCCGACTGGCCACCCATGGGGGCTTCTCCAACCACTTCCTGCACCCACCGAGCCCTGATCAAGTCTCTTCACAGATTTCATCGTAGATCTACCTCCTTCAAAAGGAAATACTGTAATCTAGGATATCATTGACTGCTTCTCAAAAATGGCCCACTTTGTTCCCTTACCTGGACTTCCATCGGCTCCAGAGCTTGCTTGACTTTTCTTGACCCATGTATTTCGCTTACATGGACTACCACAATAAATCATCTCCGATCGTGGTCCTCATTTTGCTGCTAAATATTGGAGGTCTCTCTGTAAATAGTTCAATATTACGCTAAACTTAAAATCAGCCTATCATCCGCAAGCAAATGGCCAGGCAAAGAGGACTAATCACTCTTTGAAAACCTTCCTGTGATCATATGTCAATGACCAGCAAGATAACTGGGTTGACCTCCTGCCATGGGCAGAACTATCCCATAACACCCATATCGCTTCTGCCATGGAAGTTTCACCCTTTGCGGTAGTCTTCGGCCGCCAACTACACCTACCCCTGCCGATTCCACTGTGTACCCTCATCTGCAGCCCAATCAACGGCACAAACCATACACCAGCTCTGGAACCAAGTAAGGGAATGACTTTGCCAAGCAGCTGACCGGGCCAAACACTTCACAGACACCCATCGTCGGACCGCGCCTCTGTTCCAGCCTGGACAGAAGGTCTGGCTTAGTTCCAAGCACATCCAACTATGATTGCCATCTCAATGGCTAGCCCCCAAATTTATTGGTCCATTTCCCATCCTTCGATTCATAGGAGCAGTCACCTTCCAGCTCCAACTTCCAGCTTCCATGGGAATTCAAAACACATTCCGCATGTCGCTACTTAAACCTTTGGTTTTGTCCTGGCCTTCTCGACGGCCTCCTCCACCTATGCAACACTCAGTGGAACCTGAAAACATCCTGCAAGTCAAGGAGGTCCTGGATATCCGACGCAGTCGCGGCCACTGGGAGTACCTCTTGTCGTGGGAAGGCTTTGGACCAGAAGAAAACTCATGGGAGCCTTCCCACCACATTCTTGATAAGGCTCTGCTCCAGGACTTCTACCGAGATCACCCTGAAAGACCCAGACCAGTAAGGGGGAGGCCTAAAAGGGGGGTTACTGTTGCATATCCCGTCCGCACTAGGCCCGCGCCCGGGCCTGCTCACCTTGCTCCTGCGCTAACGGGCCCTGGGCGTGAACCAGCTTCACGGCGCAGCCCGATGATGTCACCTAGTATCCATATAAAAGTGAGGCCCTATTCCCCAGGACCTCACCTTAGCAATCGTGTCAACACCGTGGTGTTCTGAGTTTGCCTATCTTTATGTTCCAGTGTCTCCTTATTCCAGCATCTCCGTGTGTTCCTGCATCCTTCCCCAGGTAGTACCCTTCGGACTGATCTCTGGTACTGACCTCTGCCAGCCTGACCATTCTCTTGTCTGCTGCCTGGAACTGACCCTTGCTCGCCTTGACTATGCTTGGACTGACCTTGGTATTGACCGCTGCTTTGGCTGACCACTTCTGGACTGATACTCTGGCTCTGACCCTTGCGCACCACTCTGACACGTTCATCTGGCCTACGCTGACTACCAGACCAATCTGCTTGGAATCCACCAGCGGCTTCCACATGACTAGATCTGCAGGTGCTGCCTGCGTCACCCGGAGTACCTTCCTGAACTGTTACCTCCCTGAGGTCTCCAGAGCTTCCAGTTTTGGTCTAGTCCATCCTACCTGCATCAGCCATGCACCCTTGCTTGTGGTGGGCACACCCCTCCGCTACCTCTCTGGGAGACCATCTGAGGCCCACCTAAGTCCAGGCAGTCTGGGTAGCCAAGAGCTCAACCTGTGGAAACCCCAAACTGTTATTGGCCAAGTTCCAGCTAGCCTCTGTCTCCTCATGTGCTCCGCCTCCTGGTGGCAGGCGCTCTCTGGGACTGACCAGAGGGCCGTACCAATCCTGCCCAAGGCCAAGAGTCCACCTCCCATGCAACATTCTACTGTTGGACCCCTATATTTAGGTGCCTAGTGAATCTAGGAGCCTACATTTAGGGACTCAGATCTAGTCAATTTTCAAAAAGAACAATTTTGGAAGCTAATTCCCAAACTTAGATGCTAAAACCCTTTGAAAATCAGTCTCTAGTATAATTCCACTTATGTCATCATGATGCAGAAATTAGTTGAGTAGCAGACACATTTTTATAAGATGTCTGTGGATGCTGCCCACTGGAGTGTCAGAATTGCTTACACATGACACAAATAGTACATATCATAAAATTATTCAAGGCAGCCATGAAGGCTCTATGTAAAGTCACAGCATCACTGGATAAGCTCATTTCTATAGTCAACCTCCTGGAGCAGAAGTTAAAAGGGCTTCTGGCAGGCACTGGAGATGCTTTATGCTCCTGGAGTGCTTGCAGCTACAATTGCAAAAGTAGCTCAAACCCATCTCCCAGTAGGATTCTTACATTTATTTTATTTATTTATTTATTTAAAAACTTTTCTATACCGTCGCTAAGTTATATACCATCGCAACGGTTTACAAATAGGCACATAGACTAAGGTAAGTAAATGTAGGATATCTTACATTCTAACAGGTGCCAATAAAGTTCGGTTACAATTTCATAAATAAAATCATTATTTGAGTAATGTTGGTCAAGTCCAGGTATATTATTGAGTTACTATCGCTTTGAAATATTACTTCTTAAATGTTATGTGATGGTCACCCTGTTTGACCTACTAGTAATAGGGCATATCAACCTCCATTCAAACACTATGGCTTACTGGAAGGAGAAGCTGGTAGCTAGGGTGCATGAATATGAAAACAAGAGATGGGGGGGGGGGGGGGATTGGGATAGTGGGGATGTAAGAGAAGAAAAAGTAAGCTCCCCTTGCAAAACCATCAGCATCAGAAGCATCCTGTCAACTACCAGTGCCTCCTCCACCTTTATCTGCCAAACCCCCAAGGTCTCCATAGGACAGGCTTTCCTAAAACAAGTCATAGCTTCAGGAATGCAAAAAGCAGTATCATATCCCACTAAATGAAACCTCTAAAACTAACATCAGTCATGAGGTACATTGCAGAGTTCATCAAGGTCACAGTCAGGGACTCCTTGGCATATAAAACTGTGATCTGGCAAGACTTTGCCAAGGTGGCTCAGCATTTTCTTCTACCTACAAATCAGTATGCCTACTAGTGAATGGCAGGAGACATTGTGAGTCTACATCATTCATGCTGCTGCCAGAGTTGGTTGAGAAATTGCTCTCCAATAAGATAAACATTCATTTGCTCAGTTTCCATTACTTTCCATGCAAGTGGAAAAGGGCTGAGCACACAGCACTATATTTTGCATATTTGAGGGATTCTGTCCCACTGAAAAGCAATGGTCAATTTTTTTTTTTTTTTTTTGGGGGGGGGGGTTAACACCACTGAACCAATGCCCTAAGTTTTTGCATTCAGTGTCTTGCTAAATTTTTGCCAGTCTCTCAGTTGTTGCCCAGCTTGCTCCTGCTACCCTGCTACTCTCTTGGTTCCAGTGGCATGCTTTGGCCTCAAAAGCAATAGTAAAAAAAGCAACAAAGGAAAATCCTTCTCCTTTTCCTCTCTCTGGATGCCCTGGGATCTTGTCACCACTTGCTTCCACCCAGCTTGCTCATGTTGTATTGCTTCTCTCTTGGATCAGCACATTGGTGTATTGATGCCACTTTTCTTGCTGTCTTAACTCTCATTCAGTGCCTTGGTGTATTCATAGCACTGCTTGTGCTGCTTTGAACACTTCAAAGGGCTTTGTGTTGTTTGCCCCACTGTTTGATCACTTTGATCTCTTGCATTAATGTAAGTTGCTCATAACACTCTTTTTGCCACTTTGCCAAACTCTTGGTTCCTTGGTATGCTCCTGCCTCTGCTGCTGATGCCTGTTTGCAAGTTTCCAAAACCTTGGATGAAAAACCTCAATCTTAGAGTTAAAAATAGGATGCACTGCTTTCCCTATTGACTTTAATTGAAACAAAATAAACCTCAGAACAAATTAAGAGGGTCATTTTTCAAAATTGTGATGGGCTGTTATCGCGGGCGTTAACTACCGCATTGCAATTTAAAATGTAGATGAGGGAAATGGGAGGAATTTGGGTGGGGTTTAGTAAAATGAGGGGCCAGTAGCGCTGTGGGAGATAATGTTTCACACATTATTGCCGGCAGTTGCGCCGGAAATACCTACACCTTTTCTTCTGGAGCTATGGGGGTGAAAGCACTCAGCGCGGCTGCAACCGTGATGTGTGATACTGTACCACCACGATGTGGCCAGCCGCACACTTTCTACCCCAGCCCTTTTTTAGTCATGGCGATCATTTCGCTATAATTATACCGGTAGCGAATTGATAAATCTAGGCCTAAATGACATAACTTGGGAAATGAAACAAATAAAACAAAGGAAATGACATAAAATGGCAAACAAAATGAAATGACTCAATTGTTTTTTCTGCGCGCCCCTAATTCTCAGTAGCAAAATAGTGTGTACTTCTGCACATTTTAGTATATTTATTGGCCTCTCAGTTTAGGCATAAATTTATTTGAAAAACATTTCAACTCATTTGTGGTATGCTTTTTAATATTTGTAAAGTGTATTAGATTCCAATTTAAATTAAAGGCCCTGTGTAAACAGAAATGATGCTGACACTTACTCATACAGATCTAAAGGCCTTTACAACTATTAGACGACTAAACAAAATTTTGCAAAACATATCTGGGGAACACCAAGCATTACATTAAAAAGATATCCAGTAGGGGAATGTCTGTTTTTCTTTTTTTTTTTTTTAATTATTTATTTATCTTTTTCCAAGGATTATGCATTCCATTTTAAATCTAACAATATAGAGAGGAAAGAAAAATCAAATAATTTTAGTCATACATTTCTTCAATAACCAGATGAGGAAAAAAAAATAAAAATTTCACATATTCCTCTCCTTTAACCATACAAGGACTTAGGGGGTCCTATGCTTGAGCAAATAATATTACAATATTATTGTATAATAATTAATATCTAGGGTTTAGCAGAAATAACAATCTTTCCCAACTTATTGAGTGACATCAGCTACTACCTCAGGTTTACGGCGAGCTTCCAAGAACCTCTCTAGGTGAGCGGGTTCAAAGTACACGTATCTTGCTCCTTCAGCATATGGGAATCTCATTAATGCTTGGAAACCAAAGGTTCTGGCCTGACTTATCAATGAGAAAAACTTTTTCCTCCTTATCTGTGTTTCTTTAGAGAGGTCAGGGTAGATCCATACCCGCTGTCCCAAGTAAAAGGAGTTTCGTTTGGCCAAGTACAATTTTAAAATTTTTTCCCTTTGCAAAACATCAGTAAATTTGACCAATAACGTGCCCCTTTTTTCAACTTGGGTACTGAGGGATGATTCTATTAAATCAGTTACATTTAAGGAGGTATCAATTCCTCCTTGTTCTGGTACCACATTACTATTCCAACTAACAAAATATGCATTCATTATTATGGGAGACTGATCTGATGGCAATAAGAGTACTTCTGAGAAATAATTCTTCAGTTGTTCTTTCGCAGACATCATTTTACACATTGGAAAGTTAATTATTCTCAAATTATTGTATCTAATTGAGTTCTCTATGTTTTCAACTTTTTTTTGTAGAATCGTTTCTCCCTGAATTATAGAAAATTGAGTTGTTTTAATTTGTTTGATGTCTTCTTCTACCTTTTTTATTGATTCTGTCTGACCAGTAACAGTTGGAGTCAAATTTATTAAGGACATTTGCATGTCCCTAACATTACCGTTTAAACTTTGGATATTCTTCTGCAAAATCACAATGGCTTGCCAAATCGTATCCATAGTCACATTAGTAGCCTGTCCTAGCAATATTTGTGGACTCGAAGATGTTATTTGCTGCCCATTAAGGTCTTGTCTACTGCTGTCCCCTGAGGATGAGTCTGAGTCACTTCTCATAATGGAGACTCCTACTCCATTAGTTCCCAACCTAGATGGGGGGAGTTCAATTTCTCCCTCCCTTCTTTGCTCTGTAATATTCAATCCTGATACTTCCTCAATCAGGGTTTCCGGTCCTAACGCATTCCGTAAAGGAGTGAAACCTAGATCCGGATTGATTGCAGTGCTACCAGGGGGAATAGGTGTCATTGGGGCCCTGGGACTTAGACTGACTTCTCCCGGGGGGGGGGGGGGGGTAGATTGCTCTCCTTCCCCACCTCCAATGGGACTCTCCAGGGGTTCTTTTTCTGCTGAAAAGAAACCAGTCATTGTTGTTTGAACCAAGGATGGGTATACAGGGGTTGAGGCTTCCTGCCTTACCCTACCTTTGCATTTGGTATGTGGCATAGCAACTCAGTGCCTAAACAAACTATGACGGTTTACACTCACCTAGTTAAACAACATATAAGTATTTAAGAAGGAGAGAGTGAAAGAGAGTCCAAAATTAGGGGAATATCTCGAAGAGTCTAGGAGCCTTCTAGCCTTCGCCGGCCGCGCGCCGACGGCGGCTGAGCGCCGATTACCCTCCAAATTTATCTGGAGACGCGCAGCAATGATGTCACTGGGGCACCTCCCCCTGCCGAGTTCCCAACAAGCGAGAAAGATGTTCCGGGGTCTCTCACCTCCCTCGGCAAGGTCAGTCTCAGCAGGCACCCCCCGATTTGGAGTCCCACTCTCAGTCTCTCCACCTCGGACTCCAAATTCCCGCGTCTGCCGTCCAAATTTATCTGGAGACGCGCAGCAATGATGTCACTGGGGCACCTCCCCCTGCCGAGTTCCCAACAAGCGAGAAAGATGTCCCGGGGTCTCTCACCTCCCTCGGCAAGGTCAGTCTCAGCAGGCACCCCCCGATTTGGAGTCCCACTCTCAGTCTCTCCACCTCGGACTCCAAATTCCCGCGTCTGCCGTCCAAATTTATCTGGAGCCGCGCAGCAATGATGTCACTGGGGCACCTCCCCCTGCCGAGTTCCCAACAAGCGAGAAAGATGTTCCGGGGTCTCTCACCTCCCTTGGCAAGGTCAGTCTCAGCAGGCACCCCCCGATTTGGAGTCCCACTCTCAGTCTCTCCACCTCGGACTCCAAATTCCCGCGTCTGCCGTCCAAATTTATCTGGAGATGCGCAGCAATGATGTCACTGGGGCACCTCCCCCTGCCGAGTTCCCAACAAGCGAGAAAGATGTTCTGGGGTCTCTCACCTCTCTCGGCAAGGTCAGTCTCAGCAGGCACCCCCGATTTGGAGTCCCACTCTCAGTCTCTCCACCTCGGACTCCAAATTCCCCGCGTCTGCCGTCCAAATTTATCTGGAGACGCGCAGCAATGATGTCACTGGGGCACCTCCCCCTGCCGAGTTCCCAACAAGCGAGAAAGATGTTCCGGGGTCTCTCACCTCCCTTGGCAAGGTCAGTCTCAACAGGCACCCCCCGATTTGGAGTCCCACTCTCAGTCTCTCCACCTCGGACTCCCGGGAATGTCTGTTTTTCTGATAGTCTACAATGTAAGTAGGATTGTTTATTTTATTATGCAATTTATTTACTTGCCATATAAAAAAATATTCATAGCAACATAAATAAAACTCATAAAGACAATATAACAAATTAAACAAATAATAAATTAACTATTACCAATGTGATAAATGCAATGCTACAAAAATTACAATAAGAAATAAATGAAATGCTTGTAGAGCAATGCCTCAAGTGAAATAAGAGCATGATCTTAATTTATTATAGGCATAGCAAATTACTTGACTAATGTTACATATTACAATTTACTTTTAACAGTCTTGGCACATAAAAATATCACATGGATCAACAATTACTGATGGAGTTGTGAGTTCTGGAGGGAAGCATGGATTGCAGAAGAAGAACACAGATGTGTCAAAGAGTCATGAATCCTCTATTTGTAGTTTTATGAACAGTGTTGTTTATTCACTTGATATTTTGCTAGTAGGTTCCCAACTTCCCTAAAAAAAATTGGTATACCAGGAAAATACTAATAATAATAATAATGAATAAACATACCAAATAGTGCAAGAAAATAAAAAATTAGAATCTTACATTTGTGCCTGATTTCACATCTGAATCCATTTGATGGTAATTTATGAAACAGTTTTATGAGATCAAAATAAACATTTGATAGAGTAGAAGTAATTGCAAGATAATTTATACTGGAGGAATGAACTCCAGCACAATGGGATTGCAGATGTGATTCAGCTGATGAAAAACTATACTAGGTAAACTAAATCTGTTAATCATTTGCTGCTGTTGAAATTATTTGTGTGGTATCAATTTAGCAGCAGCTAGCACCACTTGATATAATGAGCCCTTTAGGTTTTTTTGTTTTCTATATCCTTAAAATCTGATTCTTTTGGGTGTATTTGAGAATATTGTTATAATTAAATTAAAGAAGTCTGGCTGTTATAAAGCTTACAATATCAAATAATCAAGCAGGGTTTAAATTAGCACTAGCAAGCAAAAGGATATTTTGACTGTGCACTCCTACAGTATATTTTGTTATTGATGCAGAAATTCTGGATCCATGTATATGCTGGAAGGTCTGAGAACTACAATACTTTTCACTCTCTTTATTTATACACACTTTACATAATATATCAGGGGTGACTTTTGGTTCTCAAGAGCCTCAACAGCTCTGGTTTTCAGAAATTCCACAAGGAACATGAAAGAGATATTTTCATGCACTGCCTCCATTGTATGTCAATATACAAGTATCTAATGCCATATGCATTATGGATATCCTGAAACCCAGACTCCTTTGACTTTTGACGACCAGAGTGAGTCACCCTTGATATATATTTGTATAGTTTAGATGTCCTTCTGGTAGCATGGAGAGATATTAGTAGGCAGCTAATACAAGCATTAAGAAGAATTATTAGAATAATAGAATTAGGTCTTCTAGAATAAAACAGTTTGGAGTTAATTTACTATCAGCAGTTGTAACCTCTGAGACTAGTAGTATGTGATTAGAGAGGTTTGCTGACTATTTACTTTTGTTGAAGGGCATATTTGACCACCAACTGGCATGTTTCAAAACTTTCAAAATATATATATCATGGACTAAAGAAAAAAAACATATTTCCAGAATGAAGGAGGAGAGTCCACCTACATGTTCCATTATTGTCTCTATTCCACCTCTGTTCCCTCCCACAACATGAGAAGAGGAAGGAAGGAGGGTTAAAGGGATACTGTTGAAGGGATAACAGATTGATGTGTGGTGACCCTTTGGGATCCCCACTACATGGCCTTAGAGTTAAAGTTAGGGTCTAGAAGTAGGAGAGGCACATACCATTTCCTGTCTGCTGGAAATGGTATGTGCTTTGCATAGCATAGGAAGAAGAACTACTAGTTCTGCCTCACACCAGTGGATGAACAGTGGTAACTGTGAAATGTGTGAGCAAGCAGTTCGGTGTGAAGATTTCTTTTTTTTTAATGTTTGTTTGAGAAGAAATTCTGTCACCTTTCCTGACCAAGAGAGTGGAAAGGAGAGGAGAACTGAGAGTGCAAAGGATTTTCATCTGAAGACCCCCACCAGAGTTTTCAATCCAGAAAAGTGAAAGACTATTTGGAGTGGGAGATGTCAGATTATATCCGAACAACAGGTATTTTGGGCAAAAGGGACCTAAAAAAATAGGAGACCCCAGCCCCGCTAAAAGGCTTACTGTTTCATGCCCTGGAGAGCAAGACCAAATCAGGACCCCAATACTGAGTGAAACAGTCATACAGAGAGAGAGAGAGAGAGAAGCAATTAAGAATAACTTTGGAATATGAATGTAACCAGATTCTAAGTTATATGGTGCATTAATTACTTGAAATTCTGCAGTAAAGTTTAATTTTGGAACATCCAACCAGAGTATCCTGTTATTTTATTGGTACTTACATGCGTTCACAATTTATACCTAGTGAGATGGCACCCACATCAAGGATCACCCACTGTAGTTGAGTCCTGGAGGTCTGTCCACTATGACATTCAGAAAATCCGCATCCCACAGCTGTTGGACTTTGTAAGGACTTAGCCCCAGGACTGATTGTGACTCATACACTTTTCATACTATATAGAAGAAAGGGCTACAGATGTATTCAGATGGAATGTGAGTTGCTTTGAAAGATAAGGATTGAGATTGATATCTCCTGCTGAGAGAAAGAGAAGGATATGGAAGAATGATAACGTTTATGGCTAGATGAACAGCTGAAAATGTTGAGACTTTAGAGCAATTGCTGGCAAGGCAGATGAATGACAGGTGAGATGGAGAATATAGCGAAGGAGAACAGTGGGCTTGATATTTGAAATGATATGCAGTGTAGAATATAATAGGGAAGGGGTAATTTTGAAGAAGAGGAAGAGTAGTGGTGTGATAGGAAACAAAAAGAAGAAATAGTGCTGATCTGTGGTAGTTGAATGTCTTGTTGATAAGTAGAGTTGATGTGGCTCCATGACATGTGCCTTCTGACAAAGGAATGAAGAGTGACATGAGTCAAAGCCCAATGGAGCATAGCACCCTCAGGTGTCCATAGTTAAGGATAAAGCTGTCTAATTTATGTTTTCAGATAATCTGTCAAACTCCAAAAAGACCAGTGGCTCTATTTTCAAATGGAAGCAAAAACATATCTAAGTAATTAGATGAATTGTATACTTTTGTTAGCCATTGTTTGTTCTTTTGTTTTGATAAAATGTACAGTTTCTAAATTGGAGCCTTAACACGTTGGGATTTATTTCAAAGGACAAACAAAAATTATGATGTTGTAGGAATGGACTTGGGACTCAGTGGCAGTGCATCACCGCCCTGTGGATGAATTGGGTTCAATTTATGGGTTAGGTCTTCTCTTTCTTGGGCCATCGAGGGCTGTGATACAGCAAAGGAACGTTTAGCCAACTGAATATCCCGGATAACTTATTTGGCTAACTTTAGCCAGATAAATTATCTATTTTCTGGATTTCTGAATATTGACCTCCAAGTTTTTTCCAGGAGCAATACAGGTATTGGAGCTGTGCAACAGTTTTTAAATCCAAACTTGTCCATAAAGAAATATAGTTCCTCAATTTGCAAAACATAGGTGTGAAAATGATTGTGACAAGTGTGCATGAAGTCCAATTGTTTCAGCATTTGTCTAGCTCCTATATGAAAATAGAGTGCCAGGTGTCACTAGACGAGCCAGAAATTAAAAACAAATAAACATGAGATACAAGGAGGCAAGTGCGATCCAATCATTGTTCATTTTTCAATTGGCTTTTCCTTTTCTAAAACAGCCATAAAGATCATCAGCTAGTCAACTTTCTTCAAGATAGTTTAAAAGTCATTTATATCACAGTGGGACTGAATTATGTTATGTTAAGTATCCCTTCAGAGCTATTTAATACTGTTTCATTGATTTTTTTTAGACCCTGGAAAGGTCAGTGGCCAAAAATAATTTTTTGTCAGTTCCAAACTCCAAGCTTTTTCCTCATGGCATTGGCATTCAAAGAAGGGGAAAAGAAAAAAATCAAACAAACAAAAAAAACAGATGTTCTCCCCTTTTTCTTTTCTTCCCCCAGAAACTGAAAAAGTTAAATGTAGAGAAAATATGTCTTTGGAATCCAGGAAACCATAAACAAAGCTGTTGTATCTAGAGAGTATCAACTGTGATTATTATTTTGGGATTGCCCAGGGCTAAAGTTGCCACTATGATACAGAGTTAAAATCACTCAGCTATCCGTGTAGCGTTACAGAAATACCACCGTGTCTACATAATCATAATACTGCACTGAGCCACTCTACTTGGGCATGTCATTTTGAAAACAAACAGGATAATAACATTTTGGTCTGTACAGCAAATATATATTTTCCCCCAGGAAGAGAAGATAAACTGCTTTTAAAGCAAAGCCATTTAAGCACTAAGGTGGCATTCTGTACAAGGGATAAAATGTAGTTCTGACCTTAATTTTATTTTGTATATACAGAAGCTTGAAAAGCATTTCAAGAACAAACTGGCAGGGTTATTTATTTTTCCATCTGCCAGAGTAGCAAAATAAATATTTTTTTTCTAAGTGTTTTCTGATTCATATGTCAGGTACATCCTTGCCTGTAGAGATGCGCCATTGAATGTGCAGCAGATGGAGGTTCAAGCAAGTAGCCATCTGATTTGCTCTTGTGGAAATTCACAGACTTCCAGTAGTCTAAAAGTCAAATTTACAGGCTGTTTTTGTTGTTGGGACAGGGAAGGGTTGGTTCCCTTCTGCTCTTTTGGTCTTCCTGCTCATTCGTTACCAGTATTTAATTGATCAGTGGCACCAAGAGCCTTCATTAGAAACTGCTAAAGCATTTTCTCCTTTTTTAACCTTCCCATCAAGTCCAGCCATTGCAGTGGCATCCTTTGGTTGGAAACCGCAGACTGTAAATCCCCCTGCAACTTAGTATGCATGCACCCTGAGTCTGACTAGTACTACTTGGTGTCACTGTTCTTTAACTGGTGAGAATTTCAGCACCAGCACCAGTGAGGATTAGAAGCTGGGCTCTGAAACTGAACTCGTATCACCACATGCTATTACAAAGTAACCACAACATTTCTGCCTTTGGGAATTTCCAGGCTAGTGGCCTGTGCACTCTTTCCACTTTGGTTTCATCCCTTGTCTCTTCTACTACCCTATCACAATTTGTTGGGGAAGCAGCTTCTCATTGCAACATCATTCTCTCATCTGCTTCACATGCTCTCACCCTTTCAATCCCCCTCAAAATCCACCTCCTACATTCTTGCACCTTCTCTGCAGAATGCCTCAGGTTCAATTCCTGTTTACATGCCAATTTCCTATACTTCAAATTCATGCTTGTTTCCTTCCAGTCTATTATGCTCAATAAGCAAGAATACTGGATCCATCTGACTAATACCGTCATTGTCTCTTTGCCATATTTGCTTCTTTTCTCAAGCTGCAACCCCTTCTTTCACCACACACCCTACCCCTTTGCTTTCTGCCATTCAATTTTTGATTTCTTGTATGACAAGGTTCACAAAATTCATCTTGAGTTCCCTATCAGACTCCCCATCTTCCTCTTCCACTCAGCTCCTTTCCTGCCCTTTACCCTCTGCTACCCTTTATTTCTTTGGTAAAGTCAGAGAGAAAGAGAGAAGGCATTTGTTTATCTTCTCTCCTGTTCCAAATTCACTACTACTTCCTTGACCCCATTTTACCCAATTCCTCAGTTCTGTCTCACCTTCAATTATGCCTTCTCTCTAACATATTCAGTCTATCACTTTCCAATGCAACTGTTCCTGCTGCCTTCAAATATACTGTGATCATATTGCACCTCAAAATATTTCACTGGATCATATTTGCCCTGCTAATTCTCATCCTATCTCTCTCCTGTTGTTCACATCCAAACTAATTGAATGTGCTGTCTACCACTATTATTTTGAATTTCTTGAATTGCAAGGTATTCTCAATCTGCTCCAGTCTGGTTTCCACTCTCTCCTATACACTAAGATGTGTCTTGCCAGAGTTTCTATTGACCTCTTTATGGCTAAGGACAAAGGCTACTATGCATTCCTCATCCTTCTTGACCTATCTGCTGCTTTTGACAATCACAGTCTACTCCTTGACGTTCTGTCCTTGCTTTCCTCCTTGTACTCCATTCTGACATGGTTCTCCGTTTATCTCTCCCATCACACCTTTAGTGTATCTTTTGGTGGATCCTCTTCCACTGTTATCTGCATATGATTATCAGACTGCATGCCCCAAGGTTCTGTTATAGGCCTTCTTTCTTTCTTTCCCTTGTGCTCTGATCTCTTCCCAGTCTTCAATACCATTTATAAGTCCCAGATCAATCTCTCTGCATCAAGTTTTCACCTGGAATCCATTATCAGATCTCAGCTTGTTTCTCTGACATAGCTGCCTGGCTGTCCTACAGCGACCTTAAACTTAACATGGATAAGACTGAACATTAGTATTTCCTTCCAAACTCACTTGCCCCTCCAACATTTTTCAATCTCCATCATGCTCCCTCTGCAACCTCTGGGTCATCTTTGACTCTCCTCTCTCTCCTTCAGTGAGAACATCCAAACCATTGTTAAAATGTGTTATTTAATTCTGTATATTAGCACTAAAATATGTCCTTTCCATTCTGCATTCACTACCAAAACCCTTAGCCACACTTTTTACTTTGTGCTTTGACTAGTGCAACCTCCTCCTCACAGATCTGCTGCTGAACTGTCTTTTTCCACTATAGTCTATTCAAAATTCATCTGGTGACTTATTTGCCTTCAGCTTCATTACAATCATGTTAAACCTGCAGTTCCATGATACCTCTCCTCTTATTACCCTCTATATTCAACCTTGTGGCCTACATTTGATGAGGAAGATGTTCCCATCTGTGCCCTTATCTTCCACTGCTAATTCTAGATTCTGAACTTTCTTTCTTCCTGCACTGTGCATGTGGAATATTCTTCCTGAACTGGTGTATCTTGTTGGATCTATGACTGTTTTCAAGTATCCCTTGTATTATCATGGAGATTGCTTTTAAATCTCAAATCCCTGACTCTTCTTTATCTTGGCCCCTCATGTTAAACTTGTTTTTCTGTAATAGTTAAGTGATTACTAGAAAATTGTCTTGCCTTTGTGTCTCCACTAGATTGTCAGTTCCATGGAGCAGGAACTTTCTATTTATGTGTCTGATCAGTGATATATAACTTAGCAGGGATGTGCTTTCAATTTACAAATGACTATTTATCTTGTCATATAGGCTATTTTGCATTCAAAACAAATATATTTTATTTATTTATTTTTTGCATTAAGAAGTATTTCCCATGCCCTCCAAATAGTTTGGGGTGGGGTACAATATCACAATCATAATCATTAAAATCACCAATACAACAAAGAGCAGATAACTAAAACAATCATAGGAAGGAGTGTCAACAGTAATTACAAACTATGGCCAAACTGGAGAAATAACAATACTCAGCAATCATATCACAGGACTGAGTTACTGCCATATGTAGGATTCTCAAATGCCTGTTTAAAGAGGAAGGTCTTTAGAGCTCTCTTAAACATTTTGGGCTGTGACCTGTTACATATTATTGAAGGCAAGGAGTTTTATAGTAAGTGACTTGCTGTGGAGAAGGCCTGCTCATGAGTTTTGGCAAGGTTAGCCAATTTAGATGAAGTGACATCTAGGGGATTTTGGCTTGAGGAACAGAGAGTGTGTAGCTAGTTCCCTATCTTGTGCTGTGAACACCATTCAGGGTCCTATGAGTCCATGTCCAGATGGGGAGAAAGATAGTCTTTTGAGGCCCCTTGGCATGGTCAATCACAATCTCA
This sequence comes from Rhinatrema bivittatum, assembly GCF_901001135.1. Lineage (NCBI taxonomy): Eukaryota > Metazoa > Chordata > Amphibia > Gymnophiona > Rhinatrematidae > Rhinatrema > Rhinatrema bivittatum. The sequence goes on along the minus strand of NC_042615.1, from coordinate 323,099,198 downwards.
GCCAAATGCTTGATGATCAATTTCAGGTGCAAGAGTGTCCAGTTTAAAAGGAAGGAAGCCACACGTATGAGCATGGGTAAAATAAAAGCTCACACCAGCATCCATTCATTCAGCAAAAACACTGGGAAGAGTAGGTAAAAAGCAAATTGGAGACCAAACTAGTGATTAAAATAAAGTTTTTACTGTAAATTAAATAGAAGTTTCCAAGCCAAAAAAGAGAGCATCTGCCCCAAGTGGTTAATCTGCTTCGCTCTTTGACCCTTCACAATCATATAGCTTCACACATTTATAAGCATTTTAAACTTCCTTCAAAGGTTGCACTGGTCTAGAGAAAATTTGGATGCATGAGCTATTGCTCTCTAATGATTTCCCATGGATCTTGCTTTGGGACAAATCATTGTGATTTTCCCTCTCCTCTCCTCTTATTCAATCCATGTTTTTCTTGGCTCACCATGCTTTCTGGATACCATGGACTATGCATAAGGCTGGCTTATCTACTATTCATAATTTCTGGTCCTGTAGAACCCCTAAAGCATCCTTATCCCATCTTCTCCATCACTGCCCAGCTACAAATCTCTTCTGGCATGATGTCTGAAATATGATCTCCCACATGATGAATTTATCATGTCCCTTGTCTTATAATATCATAATTCTTAAAGCCCTTGCTGTTCAGCTTCTTCTATCTCCTCCACAATGGAAACTATTGGATTTTTTGCTATCACTCTTAAAATGGTATTAGTTAACTGGAAATAAACAGCTCATTTACATTTTACTTTTTGGTGGCATGCTGTCTATATATACTATTATGAGAAAGAGGCGGCTGGGTGCTACCAATAAATAGATAGCTGGGTGGCTATTTTCAGGACAATAGAACATTTATTTGCAAAACCAGACAATGAAAATTAATACTGCTTCTCTCCACCACACTGGATGAACTTCACTCTACTGTATTGTACATTGTCAGGTCCCCTATTGTTAGGTCAGCTTCTTTGTTTAGACACTGATTATGTCTAACTGATGTTGCTGTATTTTCTGTCATTTCCTTTTATAGTAGCTCCCTCTTTTGCTCATCTTTCCTTTTTTCTGTTTTTCCTTTTATACTTGTTGATACAAACTTCAATAAAGATTTGAATTTAAAAAAAAAAAGCAAGCATGAAAACCATCAATACAATGAAACAGTGACTTTTTACTTCATTTTAGTTCTTTGGCATTTCTCACCCATTTCTTGCATCTTCACCCATAGTGTAAACTGGTATGATTTGTATATTATACAAGAATGTCAGTATATAAAAATTAAAAATAAATAATAAATAAATAATATTGTATACATTGAGGATCACATTAAAAATAGCACTTAGCCAATATGTACTACTTGTCCTGCTAAGTGGCCCTGCTGAATATCTGGCTAGAGTCAGCAGGTACCACTTGACAGATACATCACTTATCTGGCTAAATATTTGGCCAGTTAAGTCAGGGGCGGGGAATGGGTTTATTGGGAAGAGTTGAGTTAGCCAGATAATTTACCTGTTAACTTCATTATTCAGAGATAGCTGGTTAATTTATGAGGCTATCTCTGGTCGGACCACAGGGCCGTTCTAAAGTTAACCGAATAAACTTATCCGTTTAATTTTAAGATAGCTGGGTATATTCAGCAGCACTGCTATGCCGCTGAATATGCAATGCTAGTTAGCCAGATAAGTTTTTCCTACTAACTAGCAAAGCCACATAGCAGTTGAATATGTACCCTGTTGTTTTAAAGAACCCCCTTCAGTCTTCCATGGATCAGGGCAAGATGGCTGTTTCAGCAAGTTTATGCTTCCCCCTATGCTTCAACTCAGACGGTAAACTTTTTTTGGGGGGCAGGGCTTACATAAGAATGTTGTACAGGGTAGCCCATGGAAAAGTCGCCTGCGTCCAATGCACTGGTATTGGAGGCGGGCTACTTTTCCATGGGCCACCCTGTACTTTGTTCAGTAGTCTTATGACACTTCCTAATTTTAACAGACATAACATTTGTTTAAAAAGGCACACAAAATCAAGCCTCATGTGAAGAGTTACAGTATATGAAAGTAAATGTGGCAATCTGCACTGTGAGAATGTGTTGCTTGAGAAATGTAGAGCTGATTCCACAGCGTCCCATAGGAATGCTGCATTCTTTCATGCTGAAAAAGGAAGCATGTACCTCTGCTCCTTTGGTGATGCTTGTTTTAGCTCCCTCCACAAACTGATTTTTGGCTACCAAGCTGGATAACATTTACAAGATTATGAAGAATTGCAAGAGTATTGATAGATAATTCAAGCAGCCTATCTTGGCAAAGAAATAAAGGTTCATTAAAAAAAAAAATATATATATATATACCTTTTTATTGAATTAACATTTCTTCAAGTTAGAATTCAAAAAAATGAATATAACCAGTTATTTAAAGTAGTGTGACTGGCACGACTGCCGTTAAGTGAACCATCAAAGATGTGCTAGTCATAGGGTAAAGGGAAAGGGGTGGAGGAGAAGGGTTGTGGATGGGTTTGATGGATAATCAGAAGGTGACAAACAGTATAATATTATATCTCCTAATGTAATGGAAATCTAGGTCTGTGTTGAATCCTTTTTTGTAAGTTCCAGGACTCATAAAAAGACCTAGGTTTCTTTCACCTTTTACTCATTCAAATTCTGATGTGGAAAAGAGTTTTAGCTCTTGAAAGCTAGTTGAAAAAATGTATTGTTAGTCCAATAAAAATGTATCAAGTGATTATATATATATTTGTTTTTATTTGTCAGTCTTTATTGCTGTGCATTGAAGTGGTCTAATACAGCAACCATAATACTTTATCCTGGCAAAGGCAACTATGATACTCTGATTCAATGTTCTTCATTGAAATTTGCTGCAGAGGTTACTGGAGCAACAAACAACACTTCATGCCTTGTCTCTGGTATCCAAGATAGGTGTGGATCTCTCCCTGTGGCATCATGATTGGTTACACATGTACCAGATGTTCAAGCCCTTCAAGGATGCTATGGAGAACTTAAATTTAACAAAATTCATCCTAGGTGGATCATCCGCAGAGTCAATATCCTGGAAGATAAGTTTGAGGATCTTTAGCAGGAACAGGGACTGAAACTAGAGGTGTTGCTGCTTGTGGGCTCATTTTGGCTGCAACTAGAAAATAGTATCAAATCCTCAGCCAGATGAATCCTAAGGGGTAGAATTTCAAAGCAGCACGCTGCTGTTCATGTGCACGCAGTTCCCAGCACGCGCACATGGACATGCTGATTTTATAACATGCACGTGCTGGTGCACACATGTTATAAAGTCAGATGGCCACATGTACATGTGCACTAGTTTTTAAAATCTGTGCATGCATGTGCGGGCAGTGCATGTGGTGGGGGGCAAATTTCATAAAATGCACGCGGCAATGCAATTGGGCCTTCCCAAGTTGCCTCCCAGTTCCCTCCAATTAAGGAGCGGGCTGGGAGGGAACTTCCCTACCCCACTACATACACTTCCTCCCTCTTCTCCCATCCTTCCCACCCCCTAAACCTAACCTACTTTTCCCTACATTTTTTATTTTATTACTTACTGCTCCACTGGAGCAGCAGTAAACTCTACATGCCGGTTGGCTGCTGGCACACACTTCCCCGGAACAGCGGCTAATGGCCACTGTCCCAGCTGGCCTCTGTCCTTCCCCATTCAGCCTCTCCCTGCCCAGACCATGCTCCCTGGCCTGCCCCTTTTTCAGGGCCTGGCACATGTGCGCATACCAGGGTTTACACGCATGGCCGAGCCCATTATATAATGCACGCGCAAGGCCTGATCACACGCATAAACCCTAGTTTTTATGTGTGTATGTCTTTGAAAATTTGGCCTTTACTGTCTAGAAATTCGGTGTGACCTTTGGGTAGAAGGGAGCAACATCCTCTTATCCAATAGTATAATTTACTTGTGGTTAGAATGCATGGCAGAGAGGTAGAGGGTTGCAGTGAACAAAAAAGTGGGCACTTTACACATTACTGTCAGCATGATCATCATCCTGTCAGTTTCCCCACCCCTTCATGATCACCACAGATCGAGCTTTCATGACTCAGGCCATTAGTTGGCCTTTGGTTTGCATCAGAGATCAATATCTCCCCATTATAGCAAAGGAGAACCTGGAATATGTTTCATTTACATGCTAACTCACAGACTCCATTGAATCTATGGCCTCAGATCCATTGACATACAAGACATACTAGGCCATGGTCTGAACAAACCTATCCAAGGTGGTCTAATATTTCCTATTCTGCCCACCAACCAGTATGCCTCGTAAATGGTTATTCTCAGTGGCAAGGAACATTGTGAATCCAAATCATTCACAGCTGGCACAAGAGTTAGTGGAAAAATATATTGTATCTTCATAAAAGTAAATCTCCCTTTTCTGGGTTTCTTTGCATTATAATCATTGCAATTAATTCAAAATTCTGCCACCCATATCTTGTCTAACACGTAAAAGAGAGACCATATATCTTGAGTACTTGCATCACAACATTGGCCACCTGTGGTTTTTCAAGTAAAATACAAAGTGTTAACGATAATATTTAATTTGCTAAACAATGATTCTAATGCATGGCTAAGTGCTTCATTGTGTATATACAAATCTATGCAACAGTTATGCTCTGCAAATAAAATTCTGCTTGATATCCCGACACCAAAGATAGCCAGATTGGATTTAATGAGGGATCATGCTTTTTCTGTAGCTGGCGCAAAATTATGGAGTGCACTTCCTGATACTTTGTGTATGATCAATAATGTGAAAACATTAAAAAAGGAAATCAAGACCTATTTATTTAAGCAGGCCTTCTATACTTTATAATATAGTACAAGCAATATTATGATAATGTTTACAGTGATGCTTATAGTTATTTCAGCAATTCAAGCTGCATTTAAGTGTCACATGTTAGACATGTACCACCTACATGTCCTTTATAATTGTAGTGAAGATGTAATGTTCTTATTTTATGTTTGTTCATTACTATTATGTGTGTGAATTTTGTAAACCACTTCATGTGCCACAGTAGATAGCTGTATTGAACATTTTTAAAGAAATAATAAAATAAATAATAAGTAATTAACATACAAGTAGCAGAAGGACTGACAGGTAAATTTTAAAAGTGTTGCTCATGCAAAAACGGCCCCATACACACATATGTGGGCATGTGTGAGAGACACAAATTTTAAGAAGCCGGTAAGTACGCGCATACATACTTGTGCACATGTCAAAATTAAGGAGGCAGCAAAGGGGCACTCCAGGGTGGATCCAAGACTTACACATGTAACCCCTGAATTTTACAAGGCTGAACATGGCAACGGGTGCCATGTTTCATGTGTAATTTTACTATGGTCTTGATGAGGCAAAAGTCTGGAGATTTTGGGCCAGAGGGATCCTGAAAACTGGAGAGAGAGAAAGAGAGACAGACAGACAATCTGACACTCTATATATCTCTCACTGTAAGAGTGGCACTTTCAACTCAGGGTTTTTGGGGGGCGGTGTTACATTGGTCTGCCTAGGGCGCAAGGTTCTGTAGACCCTTTTAACAGTGTCCTCTCTTCCCAAAAACCTCCCTGAGTTGAAAGTGCCTCTCTTACAGTGGGAGATATAGAAAGTGTCAGAATATCTCTCATGATACAATACACATACGATATAAAATAAACTGTATTTTTGCTCACGGTCCAATATGCGCATTTATGGGTGCATGCGTGGTCCCTTTAAAATTTACCTGCGAGTGTTATTGTCAGTTGCCACTGTTTTCATTGCTGACTCTGCTTCTCCTGCCTTGTCTTTCTTTTGGATATGCTGCGGTGTTTTGGCTTCAAAACATATCATAAAGAAAAGAACCTCCTACCTTGCCTCTTACTAGATGCTTTGGAGTCCTGGAGCCTTGTTACTACTGCCACCAGGATTGATCCTACTGCCATGGCTATGCCTGGGCTTTTTCCTGATTCAATGCCTTTCTGTGTTCTGCCATTATTTTGGATGGCCTGCTCCTAACCCTCTCCTGGTGCCTTATTGAACTCCTGCACTGTTAGAACCACTTTGACCCTTTCTTGGTGCCTTGGGGTATTAATGCTACTGTTGTTGCCCTTTGCCCATCTTCTGGGGCCTTGGGGGCCTTCATAGCATGGATTTTGGTACCCTTTGCCCCTCACTTGGTGCCTTTATGGTCTTCATGTGCCAGTATAGCCCTTGGAGCTTTAGCATCTCCATACCACTTTTATTGATGCCCTGTGTTTTTCATTCCTCTGTTTTTGGTACCCATTTCTCCTTTTGGAGCCTTGGTATGGCTTTATCCCTCTCATTGTGCTTTGGGGTGTTCTTGCCTTTCTCTAGTATGCTTTGCCTCTGACAAGTGCCATAGATTATTCATGCCACGCTTGGTGCCACTTTGCCCCACTTTCAGTGTCTTGGAGTGCTCTTCCCTCAACTGCTAATTCCTGCCTGCAAGTGTTATTGAACATGGGCAGAAACCCCTAATTTAAGAACCCAAAATAGAATGTATTTCTTCCCACATTGACTATAATGGAAAACAAATGACTGAGTGAACAAAATAAATGAATACAATTTTGGGACTGAAAATGAACAAAATGAATCACCAAGCCAAATTAACTGAATAAATGAACCAAACCAATTTTTTTTTTCTGTGCATGTTCCTTTATTTTTAAAGGACTACATTAGAATCTCATTGATTTATAATTTCATATAAAATAACCAATAAATGAGCAGCTTATTGGATTTTAATAATCAAGAGGTCCACTGTAGTTTAAAATGTGTTAGTCAAAAAATTTCAGATATCTAAATTTTGCAGCATTCTTGTGATAAAATAATGTATTTTTGGATAATATTCATGATTTTATGTTAGAAGGAGGTGGATTGGGGGCCAACTGTATAGTTTTAATTCACTTTTAGTCCTCTAATAGATTATAGCATTTTACATAATTGAGAAATAGTAAGCTAATTAACTTTAAAAAGCTCAACAAAAGTTTGCCAATTATAACCTTTTAAACAGAAGGCTTTCCAGATATTTTATCAACAAAGGGGATAAGGAACAGAAAGATAAGACTGCCAGGTTGATTTACTTAGATCTATAAATACAGAAACAGAACATTTAATCTTGCCCAAAGTCCTTCAGGTGAAGCAATTGACATTTATATCAAAAAGAACTGAATGCGAGCATCAGTGCAAACACGGCTTGGATACTAATTTAAGTTACAGGATGGCCACTTAGGTTACAGTCAATCAATGTTCCTTCGAGTAGGTCCACATTAGTATTCTCAGTCAAGAAGATGTGTATACTTCTAATAGGGATTCTGTAGCACATTAACTGTGACACTTACACACTCTTGCAGGTCATTGATATGAATCTGACAAGTAATTTTAAAGACACTATATTTATGAGATTTCTAGATTGCATATTACAAAAAATGCTGGCTGAGGTAATGTAGCATGGTTTTCCACACTTTCCTACCCTAGCAGCAGAAATAATCTATTGACCAAAACTTTCCCCAAATAACAAATATTCAATAGTTTATCCACTGATGTACATTGTCCTTGCCATCTTACCCCTTTTTTCTTAAAAGCAACATTTTCTGGGACGCTAGATAATTTTTTGACAGATGGATGTGTGAGAGTTTTGCTATCTGAAGATCAAGTACAAAATCAGTAAAGCATGCAAATAAAATAGTTGCTTCTTCGAAATATATATCTTAAGAGACAACTATCAAGGCACGTGGTCAATTGTGGAAAATAGAGTCAAAAGGTTAAAAAAGGAGCTTTCATTATCATAAGAAATGGCTGTTGACATAAACTGAAAACACCATTTACATGATTATGAAGGAGCTCCAATCCCTGAATGAATTAGTCACTGAGAATCAGGGCACAACTAAAGAAATTAAATTGCAAATGATTTTCTTTACAGCATACTTTTCTTTATTTCAGAAGATAGTGGATGATCTGAAGGAGAGGAATTCTTGTTGGAAAATATTGTGGCACTATTACTGGATGAAGTAAAGATTTTTAACTAATGAAAAAGGGACCTAAAAAATGGGACTTGCAGAAACAATTTGAGAATTTTTGGAGGTCCTGAAGGAATGGAAGATTATGTTTCAGTGGAATTTATGGAGCTATTTCTTCTAGTGACTGTGCATTCAGATTATGAATGAGATTGAAAGAGTGTATCGCATGCCTTACTATAATATCAGCAACAAAAAATATCTAAGATCAATGGTGATATATGTCTTAAGATACCCTTAATGGTTGAAAATCCTGAATAAATCAAGGTATAGGACCTGCACTATGCAAGGAAAAAATTGATTTTCATGGGGACAGAAAACATGTAAGAGAAGAAAAAATAACAGAGAGAAAGAAGAATATGACAGAGGCGAGACATTGATACACACTTTAGCATTTAAAAAATAACTCCATCTTATTTTACACACAACAAATGTATTTCCAATAGGGATGTGCAGAGGAAAAAAATGTTTGATTTGTATTTTTTAGAGTACCTTCATTTGTTTCATTAGTTTCAAACAAAAAATATTTTGTTTTATTTGTTCATTCATTTGCATTATAGTCAATGGGGAAAGCAATGCAGCCTATTTTGGATTCCCAAATTAGGATTTTCTAATTATTTCTAATTAAATTTGTGGGTAGACATTATCAAAAGGAAAAAGGCATGCCAATACATTAAAACTGTTAATGTGGGACCAAAAGTAGCATGAAGGCACCATAAAGAGTTAAAGGGTAACCAGATGTGGTAAGATTCTCCAAAGTACCGTCTGAGGAGCAAAGAAGCAGCAAGGGGGGGGGGGGGGGAACCCTAGGCTGCAGAAGAGGGCAAAACAACAGTGGCATGAGTTATTGAAGACAGCACAAGAAGGAAAGTGGCACTAAGAGTGGCATCAACATCCTAAGGCACTATGAATGATGTATGAAGCAGAAAAGGTAGCAGGAAAAACCTCTAGGCACCTCTAGGCACCTCTAGGCACCAATAAAGGGACAAAGCAGCACCAAGATATGCTTCAAAGCACCATGAGAGATGACAAGCAGCTCCCCAGAGTGGCATAAACACCCCAAGGTGTAAAGTCTAGAGAATGACAGCAAAGCATGGTGATAGCAAGGCCTTCAAGATGCAAAATACTGGGTATGGTAGCAATGCTGAGTAAAAGAAAGACTGTTAAGATGAAGGATAATGGATATAGCAGCAAAGCAGAGTAGCATTGAAGATATTTGTATTTCTTTGGAAACACTTACCACTTGTCAGATTTAGAATAAGAGAATAATCTGTCTTCAATATTATTTTTTTGACATGAGCTTTTCTTTCATTTCCTACTTGAACTTGGTGTTGCTGCAGGTTAGAATTTGAGTATCTTGTGAAATTCTCTTTTTGATTTAAATTTTAGTCAAAATCAAAATATGGCAATGGTCTCTCCTTGGTATGGCTTTCCTGTTAATTTGTGAGACCTGCTTTATTGAAAAAAACTTTTCCTATATTATATAGCTGAAAACAGTCTCTTTCCTTCTTTATTTTCTGATGTTCAATTGGTTTTCTCTTTTTTTTTCTGAAACTTTTACCACATTCAGATCATGTCAAAGGTCTCTCCTATGTATGCTTTCTGTTCTGCTTGTATTTCTACCTTCTGACTGCGGGATTTTGTGCACAAAACACCACAGTATAACCAACAAGCAAACAGGGTGGGAGAATCAGACTGGGATTGTAGAAGTTAGAATAAACTAAAGAACCATAAAACAGATAGAGTTGAGGAGAAACTTGTATTTTTTTCCTTTTTTCACATTTATTTGCTGGGGACTAAATATCCCTTTGTAACCAATAAACTAACAACAACAAACAACACAGAGGTACAAAAACTTTCATGCTGGTACATAATAGACAAAGCTATAGAATTAAGATCCCTACGGTGATAGAGTAAGATAGGTATGCAGAGTAGATGAGATAAGACCCCTAAAGTGGTATATAGCAGATAAGCATGTGGAAGCAAGATCCTCACTGGTGTAGAGACAAACAGAGACTAGAAAAATTATCAGCACTGCCCAACATTCAAAAGCATCTCCCACCCTGACCATCCCCCAGTGAAGGGAAAATTCTAAATCAGCACCAAGTGTAACTGTCTCTCTGTGGCACAATGAGTGAGATCACTGCAGCATAGAGATTAGAAGAAGCCTTTTACCAGTGCCAAAAATTCAAAAAGCTTTTTTTTTAAACTCTGACAAAAGTTAGAGAGGAAATACAGACTTATTCTTGTTCAGGCACAAGTTTTACAGTAGGTGAGGGTCAGTGTCAATTGATCCGGATATCAGTAATAGGTTAAATTAGAAAAATGCTTCAGTGTGATTTGTTTGATGTGTTGTTTCCTTACCAATATGCCTTGACTCAGTTCACACAAGGTGGTGAGGTCACACAGGGAAGGGTGGTTGCTATACATGTTGGTTTTCTTTAGCCATAGACAGCCATACACTGGGCCATAGAAATGAACAAATGGGACAAATAATACATGTTTTTTTATTTGTGGGACCTCTACACTCATTGGGGTAGATTTTCAAACGTACATGCGGGTGTACATGTGCACACGCTACCCGGCATGCACACATGTACGCCCGATTATAAAATGTGTGCATGTTATAAAATTGGGGGTCGGCGCGTGCAAGGGGGTGCACACTAGTGCACCTTGCATGCACCAATGCCCGCAGCCTTCCCCCGTTCCCTCCCAGCCCTCTCCAAAATTGGAGTGCCCTGGGAGGGAACTTCCCTTCCCCCTAAACTAAACTTCCCACCCCTTCCCCTAACCCTCCCGCCCCCTAGCCCTATCCTAAGTCCCCCCCCCCCCCCAATTCTTTTAACTTACCTTTTGCGCCTGCTCCGGGCAGGTGCAAGTTGCATGCGCTGGCAGCCTACCTACACATGATCCTCTAACACAGTGGCAAATGGCCACTGTGCCGGAGGTCTCTGGCCCTCCCCCTACCCCACCCCTGGACACCCCTTTTATAAAGCCCCGGGACTTAGATGCATCCCGGAGCTTTACTCGCATCGCCAGGCCTTTATAAAATAAGCCCAGCTCGCATAGGGCTTTTAAAATCCGGCCCATTTTTAGGACTCATCTATGAAACAAATAGGGGTAGATTTTACAAATTTGTGCACACGTGAACTTTTGTTCGCGCACCAGGCACAAACAAGAGTACGCGGGACTTTAATAGATACACGCGTTGCCGCGCATATCTGTTAAAATCCGGGATTGGCGCGAGCAAGGCTGTGCAAAATCGGCAGCCTACGCATGCCAACCCACACAGCCTGCTTCCGTTCCCTCAGAGGGAACTTTCCTTCCACCCCCGCAGCCCTACCTAAACTCCCCTACCTTTGTTGCACAAGTTACGCCTGCCCGAGGCAGGCTTAACTTGCGCGTGCCGGGTCAGCCGTCGGCGCATGATTCCCAGGCCCGGGAGCCGTTTCGGAGGCCTTGGCCATGCCCCCAAAATGCCCCCGGGCCGGAACCACGCCCGTGTCCCTGCTCCCAAATGACGCACTGCTGTGACGCGCCCCCCCCCCCCCCAGGAAAGCCCCGGGACTTACGCGCATCCCGGGGCTTGCTTGCACCACCGAGCCTACTCAACATAGGTTCGGCATGCACAGGGGGAACTTTGTGCCGGTTTTCGGGGGGTACGCGCGTATCTTACGTGCATACCCCTTTGAAAATCTGGCCCATAGGTTCTTATTAATTATGTTTTACCCATTTGTTTCAAATGAATGCACATCCTAATTTCCAGCAATAGGTTTCAAGAGTACAAAGATTTTTGCTATCATTGACATTTTTATTGTAGCAAAGACCACTGTAGAAATTCAGAGGCTTGAGTGTGAGGAACAGTGTAAGCTTGAAAAGCTGATTGGAGCTTCCCAATTGTTTTGGTTTGATTATAGTCCATGAGCTATGAAGCTATAGCAGACTATGAGATACTACTACTGTGGTGTCAATGCTACAAATATGATTGTAGAGAGAGAAGTGGAATGGTTAGATAGCAGTGTCCTTTTGAATTAGGGTGGCAGAATTATTCCCTAGGTCTCTCCCATGTATGCTCTGTTCTGTTATAAACCATGTCCTTTGGCACCACTTTGAGTAGATCCTTACTGAAACAGAAGACAGGGCATTCTAAACATGCAGTCATGTTCATTTTCTGCATTTCTTGAATTTAATCATCCTTTTGCCTGCTCCTCTGGTGTATAGTAGGTTTCCGAATACTTCTTCTGAACTGACAAGTAAGACCCATGTACCAATTTAGCTGTATACACATTGAAGGTCAGCAGGAGAAATCTAAAGAAAAAGACAACTGAACATGTTCAGTTTAACCTGTTCACAATATTTAGTATGATCATGTTATATAAGTAACAAGCTTACACGAACCAATACATATTTTATAGGGGTGTGCATTCGTTTTCGCCGTATTGGCGATCTGCAACGTATATTGCACTATTCGTAGTATTCGTGGGGAAGCGAAACGTATCGCGATTCCCCACGAATACACGAATCTTCGCCGAATTATTCGTCCACCTAAATAAAAATTTAAACAAACCCCCCACCCTCCTGAACCCCCCTAAGACTTACCAAAACTCCCTGGTGGTCCAGCGGGGGGTCCGGGAACCATCCCTTGCACTCACACCTTTGGTGCCAGTTTTATCATGGCGCCGATAGCCTTTGTCATAGGGGCTACCGGTGCCATTGGTTAGCCCCTGTCACATGGCCATCGGTGCCATCTTGTGCTTCTACCATGTGACAGGGGCTGACCAATGGCACCGGTAGCCCCTATGACATAATATGGGTAAAGGCTATCGGCGCCATTTTGAGTACTGGCATCGGATGGCCGGAGTGCAGGACGTTGCTCCGGGACCCCCATTGGACCCCCAGGGACTTTTGGCCAGCTTGTTGGGGCCTCCTGATCCCCACAAGACTTGCCAAATTCCAGAGGGGGTCCGGGAGCGACCTCCTGCATGCCGGCAGTCCGATGCCAGTACTCAAAATGGCACCGATCGCCTTTGCCCTCACTATGTCACAGGTACCAACGGTCGGCCCCTGTGACATAGTGAGGGCAAAGGCGATCGGCGCCATTTTGAATACTGCCAGCAGATCGCTTTTGCCCTCATAATGTCAAAGGGGCCGACTGTCGGTACCTGTGACATAGTGAGGGCAAAGGCGATCGGCGCCATTTTGAGTACTGGCATCGGACGGCCGGCATGCAGGAGGTCGCTCCCGGACCCCTGCTGGACTTTTGGCAAGTCTTGTGGGGGTCAGGAGGGCCCCCCCAAGCTGGCCAAAAGTCCCTGGGAGTCCCGGAGCGACCTCCTGCACTCCAGCCGTCCAATGCCAGTACTCAAAATGGCACCAATAGCCTTTGCCCATACTATGTCACAGGGGCTACCGGTGCCATTGGTCAGCCCCTGTCACATGGTAGGAGCACAAGATGGCGCCGATGACCATGTGACAGGGGCTGACCAATGGCACCGGTAGCCCCTGTGACACAAGCTATCGGCGCCATGATGAAACCGGCAAACGAGGATGTGAGAATGCAGAGATGGCTTCTGGACTCCCCGCTGGACCACCAGGGAGTTTTGGTAAGTCTTGGGGGGGTCAGGAGGGTGGGGGGGGGGGTTGTAGTTCATTTTAATTTTAGCTGGGACACGAATTTAACTCGCCGTATTAACGCATCGGGGCGCCATACGGCTGAATGTAACGCATTTGCGCCCCGACTAATCCGAATCACAAATGCAATGAAAACGTTTTGGCTGCACATCCCTAGTTTCTCATGTAGAGTGAGACGTACAAACAGCACAGAACACCTTGGTGAAGATTTGACGTCATTTGGAGTGAGGGAAGTCTCACAAAGATTAAATTTAGTACTATGTTATCTCACTCTACATAAAAAACTGGCCCATAAACCCTAAACCACCACCAACACCTCACCTCTTCCTATTAGATGGTCCTCCTATCTGGCTGGTCCCATACTATGGAACACCATGCCACTCGAAATAAGACTACAGAGAAATTTGAAATTATTCAAAACTAATCTGAGAACCTGTTTTTTTAAATAAGCATTTTATAAAGATAAAGAGAAGGAGAAAAATAGTTGATAGATAAGGATGCACCAAGCTAGAAGTTGTTATTAGTAACCTACAAAAGCATATTAATGTTAAAATCAAACCGCCTAATTTGTTCCTAACAATCAGGATTAACTTACACACTTAGGGCTAGATTTTAAAAGCCCTGCACTCAGGGCACTCGCGCGCTGGGGCGCCGATTTTGCATAGGCCGCCGGCACGCACAAAGCCCCGGGACGCGCGTAAGTCCCGGGGCTTCGTAAAAGGGGCGGGAGGGGGCGTGTCCAAGGCGTGTCTGGGGGTCAGGGGGCAGTCCGGGGCGGGTCCAGGGGTGTAGTGACAGTTCAGGGGCAGGAGGGTGGACTCGATTCCCCCAGCACTGCGGCTTGTGCCAGGGGATGCCGAGGCAGCGTGCGCAAGTTACGCCTGCTTCAAGCAGGCGTAACTTGTACAGCAAAGGTAGGGGGGATGATTTAGGTAGGGCTGGGGGGTGGGTTAGATAGGGGAAGGGAGGGGAAGGTGGGGGGACACGGAAGGAAAGTTCCCTCCGAGGCCGCTCCGATTTTGGAGCAGCCTCGGAGGGAACGGAGTCATGCTGCGCGGTTTGGCGCACACAGGCTGCCGATTTTGCGCAGCCTTGCGTGCGCCGACCCCGGATTTTATAAGATACGCGTGGCTACGGTGTACTTATTTAAGATCTACCTCTTAGATTATTATTTTAAATTGTTACCATACTATGATGGCATATGATTAATTTGTAATCTATACCACCCATATTTCTCTTTATCGTGCCCTTCTGTAAACCGTTGTGATGGTTATTTATCTTAACGACGGTATAGAAACGTTTTCAAATAAATAAATAAATATCATTACTTCACTACCAAGAGGGCCTTGTAGATAGTCTCTCTCTCTCTCTCAGCACAAGATGCAAAAATAGGAATTATTGTAGGGTGCAATAAAATTTACCATACTGCCAATGCAAAGCAGTCATTATATACTTTCCCTAAACACACCCCTTTTTCTTAATGCAGGCATTATCAATGCATTAATAACACATTTTGATGAATCTAGGGGTTAATTGGCTGTCTGGTCAGACCAAAGAGCTGTGCCATAGATAGCTGGATAAAGGTAGCTGACTAAGTATAAGATAGCTGCCTATATTCAATAGTTCAGCTGCACTATTAAATATTCCTGAAAAGTTAGCTAACTTTGCTACCCGGACAGTGACTGAATATGGACTTCTCAGAGTACAAAAGTAGAAAAGAAGAAAAAAAAACAAATGGTACCTAAGTCCATACATAGCTTTGTGCTAAACAAAAACTATTACATGTTCTACAATATTCTCTAGATACTCTATAGAGATAAAGAAAATATATAATAGGTGTTTTTTTTTATGTAGCGATATCCAGCACATAGGATCCTGCTGTAATTCTGAGAGCTCATAATTCGTTGCTCTCCCCTTTCTAGCAGCCAGACAGATCAACCAAGAGTTTACATTGTTGAAGGGATTATTAAAAATAAAAGACAGATTGACAGATAGGAAGAAATGATCTCCTTTTAAACAACATCTGTTTCTTATGTGAACATTAGTTGTACAGCACTTCAGTTTTGTTCTCCTTTCAGAAGAAAATGTCATGCAGCGAGTGAAGAGATAGACAGTGGATTAGTTAAATAATGAGGAAAAAAAGAAACCTTTATCCCACTGGATATTTACAATATCATTCATGTCATTTTCAAAAGTCATAAGTACAGCTTCATCTGCACTGTTGAGTACAGCTTTACTGTTTAGAGAAACTTCAAAACATAATGCACCAAATCCCTGAAGCCTATCAAATCTGTTTGTTTGACTTCTAACTTTAGCTAATTCCCTCTCCCTATCAATTTTAACAATCATTCACAAAAAAAAAAGAATAATTTTTAAAAATGAGTTGCTTAATAAATTATATTTATGATGAATAATTGTAAGATAAATGAATGACTTTATGTACATTTTTCCTAAAGAGATACAGTTTTATGAACTTCCTCCACAGACATCCACATAAACATATTTTGAATAATTGTCAAATAGGACAGGAACTAAAACAGTATTGCTGCACACTTTGTGCTCAGATAAGAATATGAGGCAAGGAGGCCAATGTATTAATGGGGAAAAAAGCTGTCGTAGATGTGAGACCTTGCACTGTGATGTGGTTGGCGCAGCCTAGAAGGCATTACCTACTAGGCCCATGCCGACAGCTGGTGGACTCACTCTTGCTAGGACTGAAGCTGGGGCTTTACCTATACCAGCCCTGTGCCTCACAGGTTGATGTTTGGTTTCCAGGGGCCAGCAGGGCAACGGCAAGAATATAGCAAGAAGCGGGCAGCTGAAGTCAAGACACGCGCAGGGGTTAGGGCTGGAAGCAAGCAATCAGTACCTGGATCCAGGCCAAGATGGGGGCAAGCAGCAGGCAAACAGTATGGGGTAGATCTTAAAAGCCCTGCGCGCCGGCGCGCCTATATAGCATAGGTCGCCGGCACACGCAAAGCCCCAGAATGCGCGTAAGTCCCAGGTCTTCGTAAAGGGGGCTGGAGGGGGCGTGTCCGGGGGCATGTCGGCCAGCCGGGTGTGTGTCCGGGGGCGTGTCCGATGTCAGGGGCGGTCCGAGGCGGGTCCGGGGCGTGGCGATGGTTCAGGGGCGGGCCAGGTGGGCGGTCCCGAGTCCCCCGGCACGTGCCGGGGAATGCCGAGGTGGTGCGCACAAGTTACGCCTTCCTCAAGCAGGCGTAACTTGTTCAGCAAATGTAGGGGGGAGATTTAGGTAGGGCTGTGGGGTGGCTTAGATAGGGGAAGGGAGGGGAAGGTGGGGGGATGCGGAAGGAAAGTTTCCTCCGAGGCCATTCCGATTTTGGAGTGGCCTTGGAGGGAACGGAGTCAGGCTGCACGGCTCGGCGCGCATAGGCTGCCGATTTTGCTCAGCCTTTGCTCGCGGCGACCCCGGATTTTATAAGATATGCCCGGCTACATGCGTATCTTATAAAATCCGGCGTACTTTTGTTTGCGCCGGCTGCACGAACAAAAGTATGCGCGCGCATACTTTTTAAAGATCTACCTATAATCTGTGTCCAGGCCAAGATCAGGGCAGGTAGAAGTCCAAAGGAGAAGTCAGTGTCAATAGCAGAGGTCCGAAACAGGAGTCAGGCAGAGACAGATGATCACGACAAGGCACAGGGGATCAAGGTAAGGCAGAAACCAGCAGGGATAAGTAAGGCAAGGCATGGGGAGACAAGACAAAACCCACAGGCAAGGCAAGAAAGACAAGAGGCAGGGCTAGGAGAAAAACAGGCATAGAAACAAGGAGGTAAAGCACAAGGAAATCAACAAGCCCTGCAAGGCTACAGGAAAACCTCTTGCTGAGGTGCTGGCTGCTTGCAAGGGGCTTACTTATATACTTATGGAGGAAATTATGTCATCAGCCAGCCACAAGAAATCCCAGTTGGAGGACCTATGAAGGAAGTCCAGAGCTACAGGAAGTTTAAGTCAGGGTCCATGGAGCAGCATGTTGCTGGAGGCCTTACCGGAGTCATTTCAGATCAGAGGTGAGCAAAAAATGTGCTGATCGGGAGCACGTTTTTTTTTTCTGTGTCCCGGGTTAATAACTAATAGCCTCATCAACATGCATTTGCATGTTGATGAGTGCTCTTAGTGTTTTTGGTGGGTTGGGCATGCATTTTGGATGCACTAAACAGCTTATTGTATAATTTTCTGTTGTATTTATTTGTTTTATAATGCTGATATTGATTTGTTTTGATGTGTTTTAACTATATATGTGCTGATGTAATCCACTGAGAATTGTAGATCAGTGGAATATGTTTACTAAATAAATAAATGTGCATACTGAGCGAGAACAAATCCATTTGGATTGTTTAAATTAAATAGCCAGTCAGAGAATTATTTTGAAAGTTTTGTAACTCTGTTATTTGTTTAGGGGTTAAAGATGTGAAGAAGTATACACCCTTTATAATGCCTTATTATCAGTAAAATCATCAGAGAGAGAACTCCATACTGTTATCTTGCGTGGCATTCTGTCACTCTCTCCATAATGTATACTTTATTATATTATTTGTAGCATGTAATAAAAAAGGATTTTTCTCCTTAACTGCTGGCTCTAAATGTTTCTTGAACCAGAAAATTAGCATAAAACATATCGATTCTAGTCATTAATTTCTGTTAAGGTGCATAGCCAGTTAACCTCAGGTTTTCCCTCTCACTATATCACAATTAGGAATCCTCTGTGCATATCTCCTAAGAACATAAGATTTACCATACTGTGTCATTCTAAAGGTCCTTCAAGTCCAGTATCCTGTTTCCAACAGTGGCTAATTCAGGTCACAACTACCTGTCAGGATCCCAAAAGATTGATAGAGTACAAGCTGCTTATCCTAGGGATACACAGTGAATGTCCCCAAGTCCATCTTAATAATGGTTTATGGACTTTTCTTTTTGAAACCTTTATTAAACCCAGCTACACTAACAGCTTTTACCACATCATCCAGCAATGAATTCCAAAGGTTAATTATGCTTTGAGTAAAAAAAATATTTACTCCTTTTTGTTTTAAATTTACTACCTATTAACTTAGGCCTGGATTTATCAAAATGCACTAAATATCACATGCGATAGGAAAAGGGGTGTGTTTTATGGCAGTTTGTGCTAATACTATGCGATGTGCTATCTTAGCGCAAATTGCAATAAGTGCCAGAATTGATGTATTTTCCACATACAACCACTGAGGGGGGCCATTTTAGTAGGTTTAAGGAAGGGGAGAGAGAGACACTAGCCATAATGCCCTCACACTAGATAGGTATTTATATCTCTATGGGAGGCCACCTAGTAACTTGAGGTGAGGTTTAGATATTAGTGAAGGGGTTAGGGGTCACTTTGACATTCAAAGTGAGATGTACGAACAGAACAGTGCTCTATTGTGAAGATTTGATGACCTTCGGAATGAGGAAACTCAAAGATGAGATTTGTGCAATGTTCTCTCAATCTAGCTTGATGAGTCCATCAAATCTTCACAAGAGTGCACTGTTCTGTTCATACATCTCACTTTGAATGTCAAACTGGCCCCTAACCCCTACACTAATACCTAAACCTCACCTCGAGTGACTAGGTGGGCATCCCATAGAGATATAAATACCTATCTAGGGTCAGGGCATTATAGCTAGGTGCTCTCTCTGTCAGAAAATATGTTATTAATTTGTGTTTTATTATTAATTACCTATATTCAGTATAGTCAGTAATCAATAGGCCATAAGAGAAAAGTAAGCATTAATTCTCATATGCCTTTTCTCTTTTAAACCTCAACACTAGTCAAAAAGCCTCTCCTGGATACATTCTAGCCCCCCCCCCCCCCCTTCCCAGACCTTGAAAAGAACTGCTTTGAAGCTAATTCCTTATCTATAGTGGAAGAGGACTATTCAAGGTTTGAATTTTATGACCTTATGCAGCCTCACCATTTGGTTTTTCATATATACAAATGAGAATTTTGAAGGCGGAGGAGGTTTCCATGTAAACAGCGATTCAACATGGGTCAGCGGGTGTTAAGAGATAGGCATGAAAGGGCTCCCTGGAATGGTTTGAGTCCTAGAGTGGAGCATGAGCCTTCAAAGTGCGGCTAGTCAATGTGGAGGAGGTTTTCATGTGAACAGCGGTTCTGGTTCAACATGGGTCGGCGAGTACTAAGAGAAAGACTGGCTACACCCGGGGAGATTTTTTTTTTTTTTTGTGCAGTAAAGGGCTCCCTGAATGGGTTGGGCCCTAGAATGGAGCACAAGCCTTCAAAGTGTGGCGACATAGAGGAGGTTTCCATGTGAACAGCAGCTCTGGTTCAACATGGGTCAGCGGGTACTAAGAAATAGGCTGGCTACACCCGGGGAGAATTCCCTTTCCTTTGTGCAGGAAAGGGCTCCCTGGAATGGGTTGGCTCCTAGAGTGGAACACAAGCCTTCAAAGTGCAGCAAGTCGACGTGGAGGAGGTTTCCATTTGAAAGGCAGTTCTGGTTCAGCATGGGTTGGTGGGTACTAAGAAATAGGCTGGCTACACCCGGGGAGAGTTCCCTTCCCTTTGCGCAGGCAAGGGCTCCCTGGAATGGGTTGGGCCCTAGAGTAGAGTATGAGCCTTCAAAGTGTGGCGACTCGATGTGGAGGATGCCAAAATTTGTTTTAATTAAGGTAAAGAAAGAAAATCCATTCATATGTGCATTGATGTGAATTGTATTGTAGTTAGCTATGATTATTTAGGAGCCTTGTAATGGAGTTTCATTATTATTTTGCCTGTATAATGGTACAAATGTTTAGGATTTAAGCTTGTGCAAACAGATCATGACTTCCTGAGCAAGACAGAGGAAGTTCTCTGCTCTGCCCTGAAAGTAAATTGTTTGTTTTAATTAAGGGGTAGATTTTTTAAAAATGCGTGTTCACGTACTTTTATTGGCGCACCAGTCGCAAACAAAAGTACGCTGGATTTTAGTAGATACGCGTGTAGCTGCTAAAATCCAGGATCGGCGCGCAGCCTGCCTCCGTTCCCTCCGAGGCCGCTCCGAAATCAGAGCGGCCTCGGAGGGAACTCTCTTTCGCCCTCCCCTCACCTTACCCTCCCTTCCTCTACCTAACCCACCCCCCCGGCACTATCTAAAATCCCCCCTACCTTTGTCCGCGGATTTACGCCTCCCGGAGGGAGAAGTAAATCCGCGTGCGCCAGCGGGCTGCTGGCGTGCCGAGATGCAACCCGGGGTGGTTCCGGAGGGCACAGCCATGCCTCCGGACCGCCCCGGGCCGAAACCACGCCCCCGGGCCCGCCCCCGAAATGCCGCGTCCTGCCCCCAAAACGCCACGTAGATCGTCCCCGCCCCCGACAAGCCCCCGACAAAAAACCCGGGACTTACGCGAGTCCCGGGGCTCTGCGCGCGCCGGCAGGCCTATGGAAAATAGGCGCGCCGGCGCGCAAGGCCCTGCTCGCGTAAATCCGGGCAGATTTACGTGAGCAGGGCTTTTAAAATCCGCCCCTAAGGATCCACGCTGTGAAGGATTAGTAGTTTGAATTCCCAGAGACTGAAGGTTCCCTTTGCAATGAGGGTTCAGCCGTTAGGAACAAAAGAAGCGCTGATGTCATCTCCCACCCAAATCTACAATATCAACCTATGTTGACTTTGTACCCTACACAGTGCCTCTGTAAACTATGTGAACACAGAGGATGAACTAGAGTGCAACTACCTCCAGTTTTCTATAGTACTAGAAACATTAATGTTGTAACCTAAGAAAGATTTAGGGAAAATGGGCCATATTAAGAAGTACATGAAAACTTTTGAGCATATGAAATATGCAAGCTCCAAAAAAAACATCTTAAGTCAGCTTTTTATGTTCTTACATATCAAATGTTGCAAAACAGGAAAAAGAATATTCTGTAAAGAAGTGATGCACAAATACATGAAACTGAAATTAGAAATACTAGAACTAAACTCAGACAAGCACAGCATATGAGGTCAGGCCCTTGTAGTGACGTAAGGGCTGGACAGTGGATGGGCAGGCACAGCATTTGAGGTCAGGCCCTTATGGTGTCGTAAGGGCTGGACAGTGGTCAGACAGGTACAGCGTTTGAGGTCAGGCCCTTGTAGTGGCGTAAGGGTTGGACAGTGGACAGACAGGCACAGCATTTGGGATCAGGCCCTTGTAGTGACGTAAGGGCTGAATGGGCAGGCACAGCATTTGAGGTCAGGCCCTTCTAGTGTCATAAGAGCTGGATGGGCAGGCACAGCGTTTGGGGTCAGGCCCTTGTAGTGACATAAAGGCTGGACAGTGGACGGGCAGGCACAATGTTTGAGGTCATACCCTTATAATGCCCCGAAATGGAAATCCTAAACCCACCCCAACCCTTCAAATTTAATTAATTATAATTCCCCACCCTCCCAACCCCCCAAAACTTGCCGAAAGTCCCTGGTTAGTTCAGAGGGGTCCCGGGAGCGATCTCCCACTCTCAGGCCGTCAGTTGCCAGTAATCAAAATGGCTCCGATTGCCCTTAGCATGTGACAGAGGCTATCGGTGACATTGGCTGGCCTCTGTCACATGGTAGAAGCAATGGACGGCCGGTGCCATCTTAAAAAATGGCATGTTATAAAATCCGATACCTGCACATACATGTGCACATGTGTGCGCAAGTGCCCACTCATGCCTGCAGGGGGGAAAGCTTTTAACACTCGCGTGCCGACGAGACAGGGCCTTTCCCCAGTAAAAGAGCAGACTGGGAGGGAACTTCTCTAACCCCCTACCTATCCTTCCTCCCTTTTCCCCTGTCTTCCAAGACCCCTAAACTCCACCTACCTACCCTAATATTTTTTGTTTTACAGCTTACCTGCTCCTCTAAGCAGAAGTAAGTTGTGCATGCCGGCCAACTGCCGACACATGCTTTTCTGGGACAGTACAAAATGGCCCTTTCTTGGCTGGCCCCTGCCCCACCCAGACCTTGCCTTGGCCCTCCCCCATCCTGCCCCTTTTCAAAAACCAGGCTCTTCTGCACATACTAGGAGATATGCACATAGCTGGCTGTTTTGAAAATGCGCTCAGCCCAGTCATGCACATTTCTCACGGAATTTCCATGCCCTGGCGTTTTGAAAATGTACTTGTAATTCTAATCCACAATGGCAATTATTATGCTCTTATGTTTAGGTACAAATTATGTACACTTTCTCTTTACACTGGGGCGGATTTTCAGACTCCGCGAATAGGCCTACTTTTGTTTGCGCTCCAGGCGCAAACAAAAGTACGCTGGATTTTAGCAGATACGCGCGGAGCCGCGCGTATCTGCTAAAAACCTGGATCGGCGCGCGTAAGGCTATCGATTTTGTATAGCCGGCGCGCACCGAGCCGCGCAGCTTACCCCCGTTCCCTCCAAGGCCGCTCCGAAATCGGAGTGGCCTTGGAGGGAATCCTCTGCCCTCCCCTCACCTTCCCCTCCCTTCCTCTACCTAAACCACCCACCCGGCCCTGTCTACACCCCCCCCTTACCTTTCTCCGGGGATTTACGCCTCCTGGAGGGAGAAGTAAATCCCCGCGCGCCAGTGGGCCTCCTGCACGCCGGGCCGCGTCCTGGGGGCGGGTACGGAGGGCGCGGCCACGCCCCCGGACCGCCCGGGCCGTAGCCACGCCCCCGTACCCGCCCCCAAAACGCTGCCGACACGCCCCCGAAACGCCGCGACGACCGGGCCCACCCCCCAACACGCCCCCCTCGGAGAACCCCGGGACTTACGCGAGTCCCGGGGCTCTGCGCGCGCCGGTAGGCCTATGTAAAATAGGCTCACCGGCGAGCAGGGCTCTGAAAATCCGCCCCACTGCCTGCTGTTTGATGTTTGTCTTGCTGATCTAGTATTTTATTTAATGAAATAACATAAAATGATATTGTGTTCTATTCCTTTAATTCCTGTTAATAATTAAGACAGGATTAAATGGTCAGTTTTCACACTAGAAAAAAGTAAACAGTGGAGTGCCTCAGGGATCTGTACTTGGACCAGTGCTTTTTAACTTATTTAGAAATGATCTGGAATGGAGTACTATGATTGAGGTGATCAAATTTGCAGATGACACTAAATTATGCAAAGTAGTTACATTTCAAGCAGACTGTGATGAATTGCAGGAAGACCTTGCAAGACTGGAAGTTTGGGCTTCCAAATGGCAGATGAAATGTAACGTGGACAAGTGCAAAGTGATTCATATAGAGAAAAATAACCCTTCCTGTAGTTACACAATGTTAGGTTTTATCTTAGGGGTTACCCCCAGGAAAGAGAGCTAGGTGTCATAAAGGATAATACATTGAAACCATCAGCTCAGTGTGCTGTGGTGATCAAAAAATCAAACAGAATTTTAGGAAGGGAATGGCAAATAAAAATGAAGGATGTCATAATGCCTTTGTATCGCCCCATGGTGAGACCACATCTTGAATACTGTGTGCAATTTGGGTTAGCGCATCTCAAAAAGGATATAGCTGCACTGGAGAAAGTGCAGAAAAGGGCGACCAAAATGATAAGGGGTATGGAACGGCTGCCCTATGAGGAAAGGCTAAAGAAGCTAGGGCTGTTGAATTTGGAGAAGAGACGACTGAGGGGGGGGGGGGGGGGGGGGGGGGGGGGGAAGGGGGAGATATGATAGAAGTCTACAAAATCATGAAAGGACTTGAACAGTTATATACTCTCTCAGATAATAGAAGGACCAGTGGGCACTCCATGAAGTTAGCAAGTAGCTCATTTAAAACAAATCAAAGAAAATTATTTTTCACTCAGCGCATAGTTAAGCTGTGGAACTCATTACCAGAGGATGTGGTTACAGCAGTTAGTGTAACTGGGTTTAAAAAAAAGTTTGGATAATTTCCTTGAGGAAAAATCCATAAACTGCTACTACGGTAATTAATAAGAAATAGCTTGTGATTAATCTAGTGTTTGAGTACTTGCCAGGTACTTGTGACTTGTGACTTAGATTTGCCACTGTTGGAAACAGGATGCTGAGCTTGATGGACTCTTAGTCTGATCCAATATGGCATATCTTATGTTCTTATGAGACATTGGGGTCTTTATTAGTCCAAAAAGGAACAGTAATATATTTAATTCCCTGCCAAGTCTATTGAACTAAAAAAGAACCTTAAAGGTGAATTTTAAAAGCCTGGTATGCACATTAATTAAGGGGATGCATGAATAAGTTTGGTCTTGCATGTGCCGAGCAGATTTTAAAAGCTGCCCGGATATGCACATATCTGCTGCAGCATGCACATCTCCCAAGTTTTCAAAAAGGAGCTGGGCATGGGCGTAGTCTGGGCAGGGAATGCACATTTTTGGGAATGAACCACAGATGTGCACATAAATACTTATGTGCCCTGGCATGTGCCAAAGTCCCTTACTACGTAACTTTGCATCTGCTATGGATGACGTGTAAGTTAAAAAAAAATAAAAGGATTGAGCCATCTTTTTTTTTTTTTTTTTTTTTGGGGGGGGGGGTTTAAAAGATATGGGCTAACTGGGGGAGTTTAGTCTATCCAACCGGGAAGGGGGTTTTGGAGAACCTATCTGTTAACTGGGCGAACTGGTGGACAAACTGGTAAACTGGGAATGGCGTGGGCATGCGCCCGTTTTAAAATCCCCTGGTTTATAAGGTAGAAGTGGGATTTGTGCACACATGTGCATGCACTCATATGCGTGCATATGTTATAAAATGGCCATGGCCCTGGGCACGGGGCTGACCTATGTACATAAATGTGCGCTCATGCGCCAGTTTGAAAGTTACTGTCCCTGAATCTAGCCTCCTTTCTGGCACAGAACAAATTTTATTTGAATATTCAAACATGGACAGACATTTGAGACTTTTACAAATGTTCTCCTTAGCAAGGGTATTCACATTTTATCTTTAATATTAAACGTTCCAGTTAAATATTCATTTTGTAAGTTTGCAAACAGTATTAAGCTTGGGTTTGAAAAGGCAATCTAGAAATTTTAGAATTAAATTAAATTCAACAGTAAGTAAACTAGTTCCTGTTTTCTTACTAGAGGTTTAAACAAGATTTGGACTTGTTCTTGGAAGAGAGGTCCATAAACTCTTTCTAACCAGCTCCTTATCACTGGGTATTAGCAGCATGGAATCTATATTTATTGTTTGTTGAAGAAAATATCTCATGGCCAGTTTGTGATCATTTACTGCTAGAAAAAGAAGTATAGAATTTAAGTTGCATATTGTACATTGTTGCTATTTTAAGATCTAAGCCTCTGTATACTTCTGACAATCTGTGAGGTGCCTGTGATTTTCTAGCAGGTTGCCAAAAAGCCTGCTGTGGCTACATTGACTTCAATGGAACTAATTGCTGGTTATTGAAGCAAACTATGGTTATTGGCAAGATGTCTTAAACTGCTGAAAATCTACAGAGATTGGCACCATAGTAATTATAATTTACAGTTAAATCAGTGATCTTGTACACAATTAGCAAATGGCTTTTGGCTCACCATATCTTAACCAATTTATGTTTATTGTGCAGTTTTCCTTTACTACAATTGCATTTTTCTTAGTAGTTTTACCCAAAAACTATGTCATGTAAAATCTGGAAATTAGTTATTTTCATATTGCTAGAACTTAAACAAATCTGATCCTGGAATAAAACCATTTACCTATTACTATTCCTATTACCTTCTACCTATCAGTTAATAATTACCTATTACTACTCCTTTTTAGACATTCTACTACAAATTAACAAATAACACCTAACGTCTACATCTTGTCTGTAATAGGGTTGCCAACTGACTCCATATTTTCAGAACAGGTTGATCCAGTCCTGGTTTTACCCCATTACATGCTAGGACTTATTCAGCTTTCCCTATGAAAAGCAAGACTACAAGTACCTGTGGGCAGGGGAGTAAAACCAGGACTGGATCAACCTGTCCTGAAAATCTGGAGCCAGTTGGCATCTCTAATCTGTGACCTAACACCCCTCACTGAACCAGAAGCCCAGTATTGCAGTGCTGTCTGTGATGTGGGCTGTTAGTTTGTCTTAGACAAAATGGGGTTGGAGTGGGCCTTTTTGCCACACATTTCGTAGGATGTAAGAGAATAGTGGAACAGATGAATGCAGAGTTCACACAAAGAAACCAGCAGAGCAGCTTGTGCAGAAGCAAGGACACCTAAGGTAAAATCGCATTCATAGAGTACACTTATTGTACTTGCTGAGACTTATACTGAAAACCACACAGGCGTCTTGACCATGAACCAGAGAGGAGAAGCAGCCTAGTGTTTCGAGAAGTGGGCTGAAAACTAGGGAAGCCACTACCACTCCTTTTTACCTTGGCAAATCACTTCACCCTCCATTGTCTCAGGTATAAACTTAAGATTGTGAGCCATTTGGGAACAGGGAAAAACTGTGCCTGCATGTAACACACCTTGAGCTACTGATGAAAACGTGTGAGCTAAATCAACAATGAATCACATTTATTTGTGAGTTTCTTTTCATTATCCTGAGATTTTTTTTTTCAGTTTTCCATGTGTGTTTATTTTTATTTGATTTCTATGATCTTCCCTGAAAATCTGAAAATGCATTCTCTTTTTTTGTTAACTCTTTCCTGATTTTTTTTTCCCAAGCAATATTTTGACTCTATTTATTTTGGAAATGTGTAATTATTTGAATTTTAAGTCTCACTATGAGGTACATTTTCAAAAGATGCATGCATAAAAAATATTACATGCTCCCAAAAAATGGCTCATATATGAAAATATGCTATTTAAAAAAATGCAACATACATGCATACATCAGGGATTGTGAGTAAATTTACACATGTAGAACAGAGGCAGATAAGGGGCATTCCAGAGAGGGGTCAAAATTTACACGCGTATGCTACTATTTTACAACCTGTCAAAATGACACACGAAGCCTTTTACTTGCGTATATTTATTCCTGTTCAAAATCTGGTGTAAGTGATCATAAGCATCTCAAAAGTGAAAAATTGAATGCATATCTTTTCAAAATCTGAAGTATAAATATGCCAGTATATTATTTGCACACACTTATCCATCTAAATTTTGATTTATCCAGATAAGCAGCATCTTTGCCGCTACTTAGACAGACAAATTTGAACTTATCCGGACAAATAGCACTTATATTTTTTACCTTTACGGTTATCTTATATGCCCAGATAAATCTAAAAGTGCTAATTAGAAAAGTAGCACTTCCCAGACTTATGTAACTGCCGTATTTATTGCAACTTATCTGGATAAGTGCCATTACTTTTCTGGATAAGTCTGAACTTGCGCTACTTATGGTTTTTACAAACCCAAGCTTGTGTGCGCACATAAGGTAAACTTTTAAAGACCTACAGGCACAAATACTGGGAGATACACAAGTGGCTGGGCCATGTACGCGACAAGTGCATTTTCAAAATGGTCTGGCCAGGATGGAAAATACAATGAACAGGGATGGGAGAGGGAAGGAGCAGGTGGGAAGAGAGGAGAAGGAGCTGAAGTAAGGAAAGAAATCAGTAAGAGGAAAAAAAAATAGGAATAGCACCATGGGGAGATACAGGCGGTGAATAACCTTATTATGTAAACAAAGTGAGACCATGATATAAGTACAATAATAACAATTTTACAAACTGTACATTCAGAGGGAGCAGGAGATCGCATGAGAGCATTACCATAGAGGGTACAGGCATTGAATAAAACTTATTATTTAAGCAAAATGTGACCAGGTTATTTATACAGGTATATGAACTGAAAGATACGGGGTGAAGATTAGGGGACTAATGGAAGGCATGTACTTCAACATTGAACAAAAACCAGCATAGCGGCTGAAAGCAGTGTATTGGGCAACTGGCTAGATTTGGTTCGAGTCTGGGTAAGCCTGTTTGAAGAGCCAGGTCTTGATTCCTTTTATGAAATTGCGTAGACATGGTTCTAAATGGAGTTCGGTGGGTAGGGAGTTCCAGAGGGAGGGGCCGGAAATAGAGAAAGCTCTTTCTCTGGTGAAGGCATGGTGTGCGGTTTTGAGGGAGGGGGTATGGAGAGTGCCTGCGAGAGAGGTTCTGGTGGGATAATTGGATGAGCAGAAACGTGGCACATCCTCGAGCCAGGTGTGATTGTGATTGTACAGGGAGTTATGAAGGATGGTAAGGGTTTTGTATCGTATGCGGAAAGAAATAGGTAACCAATGCAGGTCTTTTAGAATGGGGGTGATGTGGTCACTTTTTAGAATATTTGTTATATTCCTAGCCAAGGCGTTCTGCAAGATTTGCAGGGGTTTGATAGTGGAAAAGGGGAGGCCCAGAAGTAAGGAGTTACAATAGTCCAATTTAGATAGAATGGTCGTCTGGAGTACTGTGCGGAAATCTTGAGCATGGAGAAGAGGTTTGAGTTTTTTTAAGGATATGGAGTTTGAAGAAACCCCCTTTTATTAAAGTGTTGATGTAGTGTTTGAAGTTTAGTTGTTGATCTAAGGATATACTCAGATCTCTGATGGAGTGAAGGGGGGTGTTTGCGAGGGGATTGTTGTCAGAGGTGGATTGCAATATACGGTCAGGTTGATTTGAGATTACGAGGAGTTCAGTTTTGGAGGCATTTAAGGCAAGGTGGAGGTTGGATAGTAGGGAATTGATGGATGCAAGACATGATTCCCAGAACTGGAGAGATTTGGTGAGTGATTATTGAATGGGGGCTGAGGATTTGAACATCATCTGCATAAAGGAAAAACTTTAGGCCTAGGTCGGAGAGAAGACAGCAGAGTGGCAATAGATAAATATTAAAGAGTGTGGAAGAGAGGGAATATCCTTGGGGAATGCCTTGAGTGAGAGGAATGTGAGAGGATTCAGAGTTATCAATTCTTACCATGTACTCTCTATTGTTGAGATAAGAGGAGAACCAGAGGAGGGTGTGTCTGAGATACCTATCTCTGCTAGGAGGGTGAGGAGAATTTTATGGCTGACAGTGTCAAAGGCGCACCAGCTTTTATGAGTGTGGCTGGGCCTTGTTAAAAATTGGCTTGGTGTGCTCAAGGCCCAGCCAAGCGCATAAAGGCTGGAATTAATGTATGCGCGTGGCTGAATAAAAATCTACCGGTATGTCTACCTCTTCATTCAGTGCTTTACATTCTAACTCTCTCATCTTAATTTTTAGAATTCTGACATTATTATAAAAACATATCAAGGTATGTTTTTTATTTATATATAAAAATTTCTTAGTAGTTAACAGGGATAATTTGAAATCTTTTATCTGATTTTTACTTATAAGTACATGGGCAACTTTTGCATTTATTGGAGCTTTCTATCAAGATGTTCTCATTCCCGTTTCTTTAGTATTCTTTGAAGATACCTCCCTCCAAATCATATGCTGCTGAGTGACTGTTGGCTTTACCTCTTGCTCTAGTTTTAAAGCTGCTCCATCTCCTTTACAAAGGTTAATACCAGTAGCCTGGTTCCAGCCTGGATAAGGGAGAACCTATTTTTTTTGGAATAGGTTCCTCCTTCTCCAAACATTTGCCCAGTTCCTAACATAACTAAAGCACTCTTGCTTGCACTATTATCTCATCCATACATTGAGACTATGGAGCTCTGCCTGTCTGGGGTCCTGAGCATGAAAAAGGGAACATTTTAGTGAATGCTACTCTGGAGATTTTGGATTTCCGCTTTCTACCTAACAGCCTAGATTTGGCTTCCAGAACCTCCCT
The DNA here is from genome assembly GCF_901001135.1 of Rhinatrema bivittatum. Classification (NCBI taxonomy): domain Eukaryota; kingdom Metazoa; phylum Chordata; class Amphibia; order Gymnophiona; family Rhinatrematidae; genus Rhinatrema; species Rhinatrema bivittatum. The sequence continues at coordinate 323,068,863 of NC_042615.1, read as the reverse complement.
CCCATACCAACCTATGCCATTTCTGCCCACATGTACCACAAAAGCCAGTTCCTCTCCATCACTATATTATGCCCTATCTACTAGCTAGTATCTTGCTGATGACTGAGTTCTGCCACCTTTGTACCTGGCAGGCAAATAACCAAGCAATTCTTATATCTACCTGCCACCCAACTATCTAATTCCTTATAATTGAAGCACCAACTATGAAGACTGACCTGACTTTTCCTTCTTTCTTGGGTACAAAACTTTGGAGACTGATCCTCAGTGCAAGAGGATGAGTCTCTTGCACTGGACAGCAGGTCCTAGCTATAGGATTACTTCCTAGTACATCAAGATAATGTTCTTCATCCATGTGTCCTTGCTCCTACAAAGCAGCTTAGGGGTTGCCAGACTAGAGTTGGGATTTGCCTACTATGTCCCTGAATGTCTCCTCTATATACCTCTTCATCTGCCTCAGCTTCTCCAGATCAGCTATGATGGCCTCCAGAGATTTGACTCATTCTCTGAAAGTAAGGAGCTCTTTGAAATGGGTGCCCATATACAATCTCTCACTAAATGAAGATAATCATACATGTGACAATCAGTGCAAAAATCCGGAAGGTACCCTTCTCATTGCTAGACTGCTGTTTGTATCTTTATATTATTGAGTTCTTAGTTAATTTGGGTTGCTAAGGGAATAGGGATGTGTAAATGAAAGTCCTTTAAATTTATGTGGTGCATGAAATGTTAATTTGGCAATGACCTGCAAGGGGACAATAATTAATCTGTTTATAAGGGATATGTTATTCCTTCATTTTAGCTAAATCCATGATTGATTTATATGAAAATGTCTTGTGTCCTTTTATATGGGATAAGGGTGCTTAGCAGTTGATGGGAAGAAAAGAAAGACACACTTAAAAAATTTACTTCCTTTCTTTTAATCTTGGAAATTACCTACCTTTCCTTCCTTTAATCAGGCACACACACTTAAAAAGTTTTATATTGATATGCCTATCCTGAAAATGTGATTATTAAGGTTGAATGGTTTGAAAGAAAATGTATATACAGACAGACAAGCAATGTAAATGCATAAGCCATTCTTGTAAAATAAAAAAGTGTTAATAATAGTGCAAGTTTCTTTTAAATCTTAAATATACCACAAAAAAAAAAAAGTTCACAAAACTGTGTGACAAAAACGTGTTCAAATAGCATTGTGGCATTTTTGAACAAGGTTCAGTTTTTCATCTTAATGCTTTACAAATTATGGTTTAAAAGGGTTTTTTTTAAAGCATAAGATTTAACATTTCACCATTTGCAGACCACATCTTAATAAACTTTACATCTAAATTTGGCAAATAAACAGAGGTTTCTATATGCCAAATCTTAATCCTCTTTTTAAATCAAAATAAGTTCCCCCAATTGACTTAAATTCAAATTTGTATCTAATACCTGGCATTGCAGTTCTTTTCATATTAAAATGTCTTCAAAGTGCAGAAGCACTGAATTGAGCTTGGAGAGCCTGTACATAGGATGTATGTTTGTCAGAGGTTTCACATTGTTGTTGCTGACCCAATCCTTGGTCTGGGTTCTGTTGCTAATGGTTTCTGCCAAATGTTTGTCTTCAAACTTCACTTACACTTACTTCCCCCATTATTTACGATGCCTCTTCCAGTTTGAAGTAATGCTGATGACAATAGGATTGCCACCCTGACCCAGAACTATTCTGTGTCCTGTGGTGCAATTGCTTACTAAATCTGGCCATTGTGCATTACTGAATATGTTTAATGTTTGCTTGTGTCGTTGATGAAAACAACCTGGCTGACGAGGCTTGTTGTGACAGGAGAAGTAGGTGTGTTGTATGATTAGTTTCAGAATATGTTTTCCAGATTTGCTGGATGTAGAAGCTGGTTGGAGCTAAAAAGGAGTAGAAGCTTTCAAGCTGAAATGAGTGTTACTTTGTGGTAATTTTGTGGGTTGCTGGAGCTGTGTAGATTTATGGTGGCATCTGTTGATCTGGTTTTGGCTCTGTGTGCAGCTGCCCAGTAGTGTTCTGTTAATCATATTTGCATGAAATAGATTACTGTTTCAATTTGAAGAACTAATTGGACCTGGTTGGAGGAGGATTTTGAATTTCAGGTTCTCTATTTATTTTTGCCAGCTGGTAGCACTATACTGAATCTAATAATGCCTCATGATGGTGTCAAATAAATGAAAGCAGTAAATGGTTCTAAGGTCAGAAAGTATTAGCCACAAGAGATCAATAGGTCACATGGGTTCATCTTGTGAAAAGTGAAGGATGGGGATCACTGGTTGTCTCATCAGGAGTGGTATAATAGTCCCTCTACCACCGGTTCTGTAGGTATGAATTTTCTAAGGAGTTAAGTGCATAAAATTAATAACATATATTGTAGAAATTATCAAAAGCCCATTTATGTGTGTAACTGTTTTGAAAATTTCATGAAATTTCAAATGAGGTATGTAAATAGAAGTGGAAATTTTCAAAAGCTCATTTAGACATGTAAATTCCAGTTATATGTATAAAACTCAGTTTTACATGTATACATCCTTTTGAAAATTACTTCCATAGTGTTCTTAACAGAATATACATGTGATTCTGAAACTATTTCATCATTAACTTCCTGTGACGGTTTGACTGAGCTGTAGTCAGTCTTGGGGCAACATTTCCACATACTTTGCTACCAAGAAGAGTCCTCAGGTCTCGGATCACATGGAAGCCAGCGGTTGGGAAGATGGAATGGTTTGGCACACCTGCTTACCAACTGGAAGTACTGGGAACAGAGCCAGGAACTGGAAAAAGCCATCCAGGAGTCAGATACCAGCCAACTGAGTCATTACACCAGCAAGGGCTGTCTATTATTTTTAGTCTTGCTAGGGCTCCATCCTCTCTTACTACAATCCCTGATTCTAGGAGGGTGTGTGGGAGAGAGAGAGATATTTCATTTATATTCCTGTGGCTCTACTGCTTGTGTTTGGTCTCGTGTCTCTGATACTGATGGTCACCTGTTCAAGACCAAACAAACCAGAAGAATCTTTTGTTTGAATAGTTGCAAACTTGAGTACTAACTTGAGAGGGCTTTTATGACTAATCATGATTCACTTCTGAGACTGTAATGGTTTTAGAGACTATTATTTTAATTGATGTTGATCTAAACAATTTAAAAACGTTGTCATCAGCAATTCAAAAATTTAGCTGTGTAAATGTGATGTTGTCTTATTGAAAATGAAATAAAGTATAATTTGAAAATGGTAGAGGAAGTTAAAGAAGGGATAAAACGAAATGTAAGTGGAATTAAATGAGATTAAGTACCAGTCAAAAGTGAATAACAATAGAAGCCAAAGTTATAATCAAAGATAATTAGTAGCAAGATCTTCACAAATAAGCTGAGATATAAAAACATATTCTTACTGTACTGATTACTAGAGATAAGGAATATTGTTAGGATTCTTCTAGAAAGCAGATTACAATGCTGCTGACTGAAACAATAGAAATTCACTTTGATCATCCACTAGAGGTTGATATGTTTTGTAGAATTGATATTATCTTTTTAACTTGGGGGGGGGGGGGGGAATTTATCAAACCACAATAGAGCATGCATGAATTTTGCAAGCCCATACAAAGCAGCTCATGCATAAAAGTATACAGCTGCCTTAGAAATTTGTCAGCCATGTTATTTTATCTACCCCTATATGAAAATCATTAATCAGGATCACTGAGACAATAATGTGGGTCCCAATGCTCCCATGGTAGATTTAAAGGGCCCCGTGGCTCAACATGGCATCCCCTAGAATGACGAAAAATTCACTGGGGGTCTTATTAGACTCCCCCATGCTCACCATAGGATTGCTAATCCAAAATCAAATAAAATGGTAAATTTGCCACACAACGACGCCTCCCCAACCACCCAATTCCTCATTTATCTAAATCCCCCTCCAAAATAGTAACCCACCATCCCCTGTCCCCCTTTCCATTAGAAAATTAGGCCAGTGGGGCCCCCCTAACCCTCCTTACAGACCAAAAATAACAGTGGTGGTCTAGCGGTCTTCTCACTTCCCCAGACCTCACCACACCCCAATAACTTAAAATCTGCATATCTGCAAAGGGCAGATATGCCTAGTCGATATCAAATATGCCAAATGGATCTCACTGAGCTTTCAGACATTACAATTTAAAATTTTAACTTTTGGGAGCACGTCCCTGCCTTGAATTTTTTTTTTTTTTTTATATGTAGCATATGGTTTTTTTGGCACATCTTGTTTTTTCCTCCTTATGTGACAGTAGATTTTAAAACTGGATTTGGGAGACAGAAGGAAATATTTTATAAGTGATGTTTGGCTGTTGACCTCAATTGTCCACTCTTCCTACGAATTATATTAAATATAGAAAAGAAAGTTTTAAAATATCAAATTTTTCATATTCAGTCTAACAAACATATATGGCTGGTGGCCTTGTGAAGTTAGGCCATAGTAACATTCACATAAAGATTGTTTGACAGCAAAAAAAAAACAACATTTAGTCACTGAGCAGCACAGATGGTTAGCCAGATAAACATATTCTGCTAACTAGAATGGTACATTCAGTCATGGTTGTGCCACTGAATATGTGAATATACCTAGCTATTTTAAAATCAGTTGGTGATGCATAACTGGTTAACTTTAGGAGAGCCCTATGGCCTGACCAGAGTTAAGTGCATAAGTGAATCAGCTAACCCTGCTCCTCCCCGGAACACATCCAGAACATCCCCTGCTTATCTGGCTGAATATACCCAGGTAAGCCATTTAGATGGATAACTTTTCCGTAATCCAGCTAAATGGCGTTTGAATATCGACTTCACTATTTCCTTTCCTACTCTGGAGGGAAATTTAAGAACATTTATTTCCTTAGCAAAAGACAACACTGATATCAGATTTCTAAATCCTAGTAAGCAATGTGAGAAATATCCATCCGTTCTTAGAATTCTATCTGCTATCCTATCTTGTTTCCATTTGTGTGACTAATTTCCTCCTTTGTTTGGTGTGATCAATGAATGTGTCTTAACCTAGGTAGCTGCTTACCAGCTGGTTGCAAAGGGGAGAGGGGCTAACGACAATACACACTTGCCTGCATTGCACAAAATACAGACTGGATCGAAACTGGTGTAAACCGGCCACAGCTTTAATACAAGAAACAGATGAATAAATAAAGATGTAAGTACCCAAGCCATAACAGGTCATGCTATCAAGCGCCCTTGTGGCAAGCGGGCAGTGTGCCACCTCAGGCCAAGGGGCCACTGCAGCTCCATCCTTCCAAAAGGCATTCCTCGTGGGCATTTCCGGTCATCCCGCCTCGCACAAGCAAGGTGACTGCCCAACTAATGGGGACATTCAGTCTGCCCTCGCCTCAGAGCCCACCAGCCCTGATGGCAGATAGCCCCCAATGTATCGCGTGATAGCTAACAAGCCATTCACACTGGCTCCCATTGGAAACCCACCCGCCCAGCATAGGTACCCCTACTATAAGAACTGGGTAGCCACCAGGTGTACCCGGACCCTTTCCATACAAATGCTGTGGCCAAACATTTTACTTCTCCCCAAAGACCACCCTATGAATGGCCCTTTTGAAGGTGTTTAGGAAAAGGTCTTGTGCCCCTCTCCCCCATCCTGTAAATTGTATTTCACTCTTTTCTTAAACAATTACAGTGTAAACCGGCATGATGTTCCGACGAATGTCGGTATATAAAAATCAACAAATAAATAAATAAAATGTCCGAGAAGTGCACCCAATCACTTTGGAACGGATCCTTGCATTTGATGTGCTGCCCGCATCTGGGCTCACCTTTTCAGACGCTAATTCCCCAGACGGTCACCAGGACCAACCCCACCTCGACCATGATGGCCTCTGCGCCCACTGCATCCCGCTTCATCCCAAAGGGGGAGGAGGTCATGCACTCCGTGACTTCTCAGTGGGTGGAGTTGCATTATTGGCTCCCCCCCCAGGAAGTGAGCAGTGCACTGGGGTGATTGACTTGCAGCTGTGATTCATGACTGCTGTAGTGGGCTGCCTGTGGTACTGCTTATGAATGCAAAAGTCCTTTCTTTTATTCTTCTTCTTTTTTTTTTAAGGAGAGCTGCTTAACTCTTTTGATATCAATCCAAACCCCCCCCCCCCCTTTTTTTTTAAGCCAATTGGTCCGAATTCTGGTCAAATCAGCAGCTGATGGGGGGGGGGGGGGTTTAGACTCACCAATCAGATGCGGAGAAGGCAAGAGTGTGGAAAGCAGGAGCAAAAGGGACGGCCGAGGACCATGCTGCTGCCTCCATCCCCCTTCAAATCACCAAATAGGCTCGCTAGGAGCCCACCGGCCCACCCAGCGCCAATTCCCCCTCAGGAAACATGGTCCCCTTCCTTGGCCAGTTCCACTTTTTCTCTACTGACCCTGAGTCTGTCCTGTCTCTCCCAGTCTCCGCACATGCCCGCAACCCTGGCGCTGCCGACGTACAGAGTCCCCATGCCTCCTATGTCACTCGGACACGATGCTGATGACAGCAGAGCGCCATTGCCCCAGCGCACCTTGCCGGCAATGTGTGGAAGCCCAGGATCAGCTGGCAAGTACCTGCCTGCATTCCTCCCCCTGCTTCAGACGCAGCCACCAGGTTACTGACGGTGGCCATGTATCGGCCCGGCTCTGCATCCATACCAAAGTTACATTTTTAAATATATTTAATACCAGAATTCTATTTTTGAAGACAATTTTGGTTTTCGCAAAATTGAAAATCTGAATTCTGATTCTGAATCACCACCCTTCAAAATAAAAATAAAAAAAAAACCGCAAACAAAATACTGTTTCATCCAATTCAGTTAAAATATAATCAAATGTATTGGAGACTCATCTCGCAAAAATGAAACATTTTTGTACTTTTCAGATTCCTATCTAGTCTAAAATTTGTTAAGAATGTTTAAGCATAAAGATATATGATTCAATTAATAGGAGGTAGGAAGATTATTGAATACTGAAATATGTTAAAGAGGAGAGAGGAGAGAGATTGTGAGGCCCATCAGTAGGACAGAGAGAGAACTGGATTAAATAGGGTCTGCGATTGGATTTCAGGGGGTGGAATGGTATTTTATTGTGGAATGTGGGAGTGTTATGAAGCTCATGATATTCTGTGATCAGTGTTTTGTGAATGGATATAAATTAAGCATTTACCATGCCCTGAGTGTTTTTTGTAATAGGGTGTGCAAGAAAAACACTTATATCACATAAGGAAAAGGCAATTATTTCTATTAAATATATTGGATATTGTTCAATACCGATTGCTTCTTTCAATAGTCACGGAATGGGAAAAAAGTTCTTTTTGAATAGATCCCATTATTTCTTTTTCCTCTCCGCAGTATATTACAATGAAGGCTGTGATTAGAAGTTGTCAAAATCCAACCAGTTTAAGTAGTCACTGATCAGCAGTAAGCATTTGAAGCAGGATAAGGCAGCTGGCTGATTTCCAGTCCAAGCCGCACAGAGGAAGGACTGGGGAAATCAATATCTTTGACTTCTTGAGGGAAACATTTACTGACTTTTATCTAATGTCACTCAGGTACAATTTGTAGATCTGGCAATGGAAATGTACAGCATTTCAGAGAGAGAGAGTCCCTGAAGAAATGGCTCAGGGCATCATCTTTATGAATATGTCTTGAGAACTTTAGTTATTTGGTACAATACAGTCAAATGAAAAGGGGAGAAACAATGTCAGTGCTTTTCCTCAATACCTCAGTCAGGTATGTAATTCTTCAAATTGTGAATGCATCTCTGGATGCTGTTTAGCCGAAAGTAGTGTGCCATCTCTATTGAAGTAGATATTGCCTCTGTGTTAATATCCAACAGCGAAGTCTATTGGAAAAACTGCCTCCAGCTCACCCACAAGTTTTTTTTTTACTTTTAAGTGCTAAGTAGTCTTAAGTTTACAGATTATAAAGTAGGTGTGCACGCTGTACATCAGCGTGTTTGTTTTTAATGATCAGTATCATTTACAGACTGATTTATGAAGTTTTATATTTTGAATTAGATTTGATATTTTCTATTTTCTTTTAGATTTGATATTTTATGTGTGCCACTTAGATCGATTTTACTTGTAATTTGTGGTCTATAAATTTCTAAATAAATAGTGATCATTTAAACTGGTTTTTCTGCACTCACAAAGAAGAATTTTATCCAAATGCATGATCTTCAGATAATGAGCTGGGAACTTCCCAGATGAAGGTTTATGATGTCTTGGTATGATTGCAATTTATAGGGGGTAACCACAATCATGGACAGCATTCTGCTGCCAAAGGTTGCCCCTGGGTTTACTGTAACCCTCTCTCTCCCTTCTCACCTGAAGCTCTCCAGAGAGAGTTACGGAGAGGAGGTGAAAACCATAACATCAAACAGCTGCCTCCTCACTTTTACCAGGGTCCTTCAAGATGGAATTCTGCCTGCAAAGGTCTGCACTTTTGAAGAGTAGAACAAATCCAATATACAGTATCGCCTTTGTGTTTCCTTCAAAAGAGAAGGAATTGCAAAAGATGTTTGTTTGTTTGTTTGTTTTTTGGAGGGGGGACAATCAGATAAGAAAAAGTAAGCTTCATATTTGTATACATATGCATGAATTAGCACAACTATTTCCAGAAAATATAATGGAGACGATTCTGCTAGCATTAGATTATTTAAACTTGCAATCGTATAATGTAGCGGAGCTCAGTTCCTCTGCTCTGTAGGTGAAAGCCAGTTCAGTTTGTTTCTGTGTATGTGCACACAGGTTTGGCAAAGGCAGCCCTATTGTCTCCACATGGAACTGCTTCCTGCAGGGCTAAAACGACGAATGGGGCTAATGGGCAAGTTGCACAGTCTTGGGGCTCAGCAACTCCAGAATATGCTTTTTTTTTTTTTTTTTTTCCAAACAAATAATATTATTAGGTCCCTACCCAATCTTTTATTCGGAGTTTGGTTAGCTCTAGGAATGACTCCCAAAGATCAGCAAGTTTTTATTTTTACTGTGCAGCATACAGATAAACCTCTCTCCGTGCTTTTATTAGTTAGTATGTCAGAGTGGGAGTCACAGTAAGGGTTTCCACTTGCATACTCCCTCCCAGTGTGTTCAGGAAAAGGGTAATATACTTCCCTCCTCTCTTTACCACGCCTATCCCCACCTTTTCCCTGGGCAGTCTTCTTTTTACTTTTGGGCTGGGAGAGGAAGCCCTCTGACGAGAGAGGAGGGGGTATAGAAGGACCCACCAAAGTCAACGTCATTTGATGGTTATGAATTTTACTAGCTAAGTTGTTCACTGAGCTCGGGCAAATGATTGTAATTAGTGCGTCAGTGTTTGATATTGCATTTTATAATAGTTTGGAAATTTGAATTTTTTTTTCTACATCGCTTAGTAGGGGTGTGAATCGTGTGATCGATCGTCTTAATGATTGATTTTGGCTGGGGGGGGGGAGGGAAATCTGATCGTCGTGTTTTGTTTTGTTTTTAAATCATTAAAAATCGTAACTCGGGGGAGGGCGGGAAAACCGGCACACCAAAAAAACCCTAAAACCAACCCTGAACCTTTAAAACAAACCCCCCACCCTCCCAACCCCCCTCCAAATGTTTTAAATTACCTGGGGTCCAGTGGGGGGGTCCCGGCGCGATCTCCCTCTCTCTGGCCACGGCTGCGTTAAGAGAAATGGTGCCGGTGGCCCTTTGCCCTTATCATGTGACAGGGCAAAGGTAGTGCCGGCGCCATTTTGGTTCCTGGCTCCCGACGTCATGCGTGCAGGAGATCGCCCCCGTATGACATAGTGAGGGCAAAGGTAGCGCCGGCACCATTTTGAATATTGGCAATAAGGCCCGCGTGCAGGAGGTCGCTCCCGGACCCCCGCTGGACTTTTGGCAAGTCTTGTGGGGGTCAGGAGGCCCCCCCCCCCTAGCTGGCCAAAAGTTCCTGGGGGTCCAGCGGGGGTCCGGGGGCAATATCCTGCAGGTGTGACGTCGGGAGCCAGGAACCAAAATGGCGCCGGCGCTACCTTTGCCCTGTCACATAAGGGCAAAGGGCCACCGGCGCCATTTTTCTTAACGCAGCCATGGCCAGAGAGAGGGAGATCGCGCCAGGACCCCCCCACTGGACCCCAGGTAATTTAAAACATTTTGGGGTGGGGGATTTGTTTTAAAAGTTCGGGGTGGGTTTTAGGGTTTTTTTGGTGTGCTGGTTTTCCCGCCCTCCCCCCTCCCCCGATTTACTATTTTTTGACGATAAATCGGGGGAATTGTTATTGTATCGCGGCTCTAACAATTTTTGATGATTTAAAATATATCTGACAATTGTTTTAAATCATCAAAAAACGATTCACATCCCTATCGCTTAGGCCTTCTGTGTTAAGCGATTAATAAATGTTAATAAATGGAAATGGAAATATGTCTCACCTTCAAGGGGAGAGGAGTACTTTCTGTTTTAAGGGGATCAAGTTAATTTAGAAAATAAAATAATGTTCACCCCAAAAATTTTAAATTGTTTATATTGTTTATGATGCAATTGTGCTAAAAGCTCTCCTGTTTCAGTAAAGAAAATAATATAATTAGAATTGTTTACAGTTTTTCTAGTCCTCTTCTTCTTACAGAAAAAAAACAACTATTGCACTGAAGAAAAGTCCATACTCATAGCGTAATATTCATTTTGAAATCACAATTTTCAAAACATTTTAATTGTGTGCATGAGCAAATATCCACTAACTGCATGTGTACTTTACCTGTGAAATCAGAATGAAGCAAACTGAGAAAATGTTTGATAACTGTAATTTACCCCCACAAGTGATAAGTGAAGCTCATACAGTGGTCTTTTTTTTTTAAGTGTTTAATGCTTATTTGCAGAAAAATCTGCACATGAAGCTCACTGTAAAGCAGATCTACATTCATAGACCACTGTGCATACTGCGGAAATGCTATTTCCAAGTACGCTTTTAGCCTGTATAATGGCATTTTCAATTATTTTGGTTGGTAGTTCTCAGTCATCAACTGTTCTCTTAAAGAAAAATAAGAGAGATTGAACCAGCTGTCTGCTTTAGTGCAGTGATTATTGTTTCACCTTCCTGGCTTCTATTTATTGCCCAAATTTGAGATTAGTAGAAACTGTTTACCACTGCTTACTGCAGTTCTGTACCTTAACTCCAATCCATGGATCTCAGAGAAGAAATGCAGAAAGGGGTGCCATGCCAAGTTTTTTTGGGAGGGATGGATCAAAGGGGTTAACTGCCTATCTTTCAGGCAAATGCAATATAGTGCGCTCAGTTGAGCACACTGCTTAATGTGCATTTGGACGTGTGTCCAAAACCCCATATGCAAGGGGATTGGTGCACTCTCTACCAAGTTTCTATCAAGCTAGGGCGAGAGTACAATGAACAAATCTCATCTTTGTGTCCCTTTCCTCACTCCAAATCATATCAAATCTTCACTGATGTGTACTGTGCTGTTCGTACGTCTGACTGTGCATGTAAAACTGCCCCCAAAACCTAGACCACCACCAAAAACTCACCTTGAGTTCACTCTCCTACAGTGGCTTAAATAGTTGACTAATATGTTTACAACCCTCGAAGCTCTCCCTCCCCACCTCCCCCCTTCCTCCCTCTCCTGCCCAAAACAGGATTTGTGATAAATATTACAAATCCTGTTTCAGGCATAACACCAGGAAAAAAGGTGTAGTTATTTCCAGCATTACACTATCACATACAATATTAAACACCCCTTACTTTCATAAACTCCTACGTTTTGACTACATTTAAAAAATTTTCATACACATCTCACGATGTGCTTTTTATCACGGGCATTATGGCATTATCGCAGGCATTAGGGTCCTAACACCTGCATTAATGCATAACACATTTTGATGAATGACCCTGATAGATTGTGCATGGTGTTGCGAGCATAGCAGTGGACCCTTAGGCCGGCCTAACAGAGTGAGATGGTAGTAGAGGAAGAGTACTCCGCTGTGAAGAAGTAGGCTGGGAGGCAGTGATGAACCGGACGTGGAGTTGGTCTTCACCCTGGAAGCCAGAGGACCCCCCCCCCCCACCGGAAGGAGCCCGTGAGGGCCCGAGCTGCTGGGACTTAGGCGACTGAGAAACCAGAAGAGAAGGAGACGTCTTCACCCTGGAAGCCCAAGGTCCTCCCGGGAGAAGCCCGTGAGGACCCGGACCACTGAGACTTAGGCGAAGGCTTGAGAGCAATAGTGAATACAGACCAAGATCTGAGGCAGGCGGCAGACACGCAGAGTTGAGAGCAGGCAGAAGTCAAGAACCTGGGAAGCAGTCAAGGGGGGGGGGGGGGGGGCTCCGAAACAGAAGCGGAAGAACTGAAGCCGGACCTGAAGATCAGGAGCTGGAGCTGAAGACCAGGAGCTGGAGCTGAAACAAGCATGACAGGGAACAGGAACAACAAGAGATCCAGGCAAGAGCCAAGACAGCACTCTGCAACAACCTCCAAGCAGGAACCTTGTTGCAAGGCATTTAACTCAAGCAGACGCCGACCTTAAATACTTGCCGGCGTCTGATGTCATCCCAGTGGGCGGCCCGTGGTTTGGCGGGAAAAGCCCTTTAAATAGTGTCTCCTTGCACGCGTGCGTGCACCTAGGAGGGGAGGGTCTGGATTCCGAGGCTCAGCGGCATCTCCCTCGTGGAGACGCCGCCGCTCGGCAGGCAGAGCAGGCCCGACCAGGCGAGGGTACCGCTGCCGGTGCACCAACACAAAGAGTGATGGCCCGAGCCGCGGACCCCGTTGCTGACGCTCTGGGAGAAAAGGTAAGGACCTGGTTGCACAACTTGCGACCGGGACTGCAACACATGGAGGAACATACAATAAATTAATACTAAAAATTATATTCCAGTCACTGTATTATTGTCAGATTCTGAAAGTTTTAACTGAATTAAAAGAAGAATTATCTAAACATACTCTACAAGAGCTTTTTAAGCTACATATGTCCCTTCTTCAGATGTCATATTAGAAACATTATTATTCACATTTGAAACAATTCTGGTTGCCGCATCTCAAAAAAGATATAATTGCGATGGAGAAGGTACAGAGAAGGGCTACCAAAATGATAAAGGGAATGGAACAGCTCCCCTATGAGGAAAGACTAAAGAGGTTAGGACTTTTCAGCTTGGAGAAGAGACTGATCAGGGGGGATATGATAGAGGTGTTTAAAATCATGAGAGGTCTAGAATGGGTAGATGTGAATCGGTTATTTACTTTCGGATAATAGAAAGACTAGGGGGCACTCCATGAAGTTAGCATGTGGTACATTTAAAACTAATCGGAGAAAGTTCTTTTTCACTCAACGCACAATTAAACTCTGGAATTTGTTTCCAGAGGATGTGGTTAGTGCTGTTAGTATAGCTGTGTTTAAAAAAGGATTGGATAAGCTCTTGGAGGAGAAGTCCATGTTGACTTAGAGAATAGCCACTGCCATTAGCAATGGTAGCATGGAATAGACTTAGTTTTTGGGTACTTGCCAGGTTCTTATGGCCTGGATTGGCCACTGTTGGAAACAGGGTGCTGGGCTTGATGGACCCTTGCTCTGATCCAGCATGGCATATTATTATGTTCTTATGGTCTTGACAGCTCATGTGCAATATTTTTGGATACTACTTACATTCATTGATCTAATCAATGTCATCATAGCCAGTAGAGAATCCAGTTTACTCCAGGAGTCATACAAGCTAATAGATTACTGTACACCATATTTCAATCACTAAACTGAAAAAAAAGGCTTATTCCTACCTATGTTTGAGTCAGTTGTAGGGAAGATATGATGAGGAATTTGTGATCAAGTTGTCCCGCTTTTATTTTTTTTGCCTTCATGTTGTCTGTACTCTTCTAACACTTTTCCCAAGGTATTCTTTCCATTTCCCTTTTCTCTTCTTTCTTCAACTCCTCTCTTTTTCTCTTTCACTCTGACATGAGTGTTTTTCTTATTTGCTCCATTTCTGTTTTTCTCTGCCTATATATTGTATCTTTCTTTTTTTTTTTTATATTTATCTTTTTTATTGAATTTTTTAAAATACAGATACATTTCACAGTAATCAAGTTAATCAAAAAAATCGACTACACAATTATATTATCACTTCTGTGAATATTATCATTGAAATAATAATCTTAAGATAAAGAGGATACAGAAAGGATCATAACCTTCTAGAAGCAGATTGTATCTCTTTCTTACATCAGAACCTCTTCACTCTCTTTATCCACTCACACATTGATCTCATCTTTCCGTCCTTTTCCTTTACCCTCTTCTTTCTTTTGCCATCTATTAGCCTCCAGCTATTCCTGTATCAGCTGTAAAAAATTCATTTTGTTTTAAAATTCATTTCATGGGAACCCTAATTCATTTCTTTTCTTTCAAAACAATAAAAAAAAATGTTTATTTAGTTTGTTTTCAGATTAGGGATTTTTGTTTAAATCAATTGTCTTAAAACTTGTTGTAAAAAATCAACAGAAGGGGAAAAGACCTCCAAGGTACCTAGAAAGGCTGAACAGACTGGAAAGTGGCACCCAACATGGCATGAATAGCCTATGACTCCATAAAGGGGTGAAGGGGTACCAGCATTTGGCAAGCATTCACCAAGTCACTGTAAGAGGAGGAAAGAAGCAGAAAAAGTAGGAGGAACACCCACAAGCTCCAAAATAGGGCCACCAGCAACAGTGCCATGGACCCTTGATTTCATATCAAGTGGCATTGAAAATGGCATTAGCATCCTAAGGCAGCATGAAGGGGGGAGGGGCAAAGCAGAAAAGGTGGCAGTAAAACCTCAAGGGCAGGCAGAGATAAAGGGGCCAAACAGCACACAGAGTGGCTTCAATGTTCCAGAGCACCATGAGAGGGGCAAATTAGCTCCCCAGAATGGCAGGTTGTTAGCTCAGCAAGGCACAGTGACAAAGGAAACTCTAAGGTGTAAGGTCTGGGCATGGAAGCAAGGCTGAGTGGCACAAAGAACCCCCAAGGTACAGGGTGGAATTTAGATTTTTTTGGAGAATGGGTTTGCCAAACGTGTAGGTGTGTGTATCACAATCAGAGCATGATTGTGGGGTAGTGTTCAGGAAAATAGTGAGGGTTGCTGTACTATTTAGAGACCATTTCCCACATTACTGCATGATGGCGCTCAGCCTGTTCCATTTTCTGGTTTTGCATGCAATCTCTGGCACTACTCTAGGTATTATCACATTCAGAACAGTGAAATGGATATGCTTGCACATTTTTTGTCTTGTACCATTTTTTTCAGAATAAGGGCTTTTTTTTTGGCGGGGCGGGAAATCACTATAGCAAACAGCAGAATAACAAATCAAGAAATTTATCTTCAGTTTCAGTGCCAACCTGTCCAATTTTGGACACACTTAAATTGACTTCATCTGCTCTGCATTTCCCTATCCCTGATATGATTGTTTTTATGTCACTGGGGATATGAAGATTAGAACAAAGATTTAATATTTTGCAGTGGTATTGTAATGCTCACTGCCTAGTGCCCCCTTCCTTACACTGTGTCACTGCCAGGCAAACAGTGAGTGTCATACTGTCTTTTCTCTCTGCATTATGGGCAGGTTTCATAATACAGCCTGTTATGCTACACTCTTTGCTCTGCCCTCAGTGCTCACTTCTGCCCACTGCCCAAACTATGCTCACTGCCAGGCAACCAAAGAATAAATGACTAATTTCATGTGCTTTAATCACCAGAAAGGAAAAGCAAAAGCAAGGGAAGCAACACACATTTGCAATGAGACAGATATTGTGATGCAGCGCTACCTCACTGCTTTGCTTTCCTCTCCTGTGTGACAGGCTGTTGATGGGCTGGCACAGGGAGACTTTATAATATGCCATATAGCAAAAATTTTACCAAGAACTGGGAGAGAGCTCAGAGCTATGCTTTCACAGAGATATGATCTTGAGAAGCACTGCAGAGCAACTATCTGACACCCTTAATCTTCAAGATCAGTGTCACTGTACCCAGTCCACAGCAATAGGTCAGACTAGCAGAAAGCTTCGTTGTGATACGTCATCCCTCTCATCGCCTTGACAACATGCCCGTTCTTCCCTTCTCTGCTGACTGCCCGCTCTAAACTGTATCAAAATCTAACTGTGCACATGCACCTGTTGCTCTCCCTGTGATTTCTATCAGTCCATTGACTATAATGGCTTGTAGAAATCATTCTATTTCAAACAAATGAAACAAATAGGATTCATTTAATTTGTGGGCCCCCTTCATATTGTTTGGGGTCCCACAAAAGAAACAAATTGGCTCCTATTTGTTTCAGTTTTCTATTCAGTTTTAAACTAATGCACATCCCCAGTATCAACCTCCTCATCTCTCCTCTCCATGGCACCGTTCAGGCCTCCATCTCCCCTTTTTTGAATTGTTTCCTGGCCTCTTTTGCCCCCAACAATCACTCTTTTTCTGGCTCTCGCTACTTCCCATAATCCACACAGTGACATTTATTTCCCTTAGCCAACCCCTCACAACCCACTTAATTTCACTCAACTCCTCTCATAATCTCCAGTCCTCTCCAATCCGACTCTCATCCAATCATCCATGCTCTGACTCTCTCACCCCCAATTATACCCTCACATGTTTTCTCAACCACCTTCTTTCTAATTCCACCCCCTATCATTGTCTTACATGCTGAATGGATTCAACCAGTAACCCTTTTGGCTCTGTCTTATGACACATCCCCCCCCCCTCCCCCATTAGCATTCTGGATCACACACATCCCCTCCCATCACTCCCTCTGAGCATATGAGGCCTCTCAAATCCTTTCCCCTCCTAATCACCACATCCAGCTCTCTTTCACTCCACCATCACCAATTCAATCTCTGGCTTTCTCGTTCAAATCTCCTCCCCCTCTGTCTTTCTTGCATCTTTTGACTACCTCACCCCAGCAGTCTTTAGCCCACTCTACCACTCCTTTCTGGCTGTCTCATACTGTCTCCACTCTTCTCTTCCTAAATCTTTTACACATACACACACACCCCTAATGGTTCTCAGGCAATCCACTATCAAAGCTTCCTCTCAGTTCCTCTGGTCTATTCACCTCATCCTAGCCCTAGTCCTAGTCCCCTTACATCTGCTGCTGAACATACGGCAGCATGGACTTTGGGGAGACTGGTAGGGAGAGTAGGGAGATGCATTCACACTTTACTAATACCCCCCCCCCCCCAAGCATTCACATCTTCACTGAGCTACCCCCAGCATGCAGCCCCCCTTTCTTGTCCCTCCTCCCAGCATTCACCACCTTTCACACAACTCCTCCAAAGCATTCACCCCATCTTGCACATACTCCTCCCCAATCAATCAAAAATCTCCCCACCTCTTTAAACATTCACCTCCTCTGTCAGTGCCCCACCTCCACCAACCCTGGCTATCTCTCCCTTATCTTTCACTGCCATTTCAGCATTCATCTCCTTTCCCTCCCCATAAATCATAATCACCTGTCTGGAGCTCTGCGTAACCTCCTCCTCCTCCCCTCTGTTGCTAGCTGTGTCTCAAGTCCCCGGCATAGAGAGCTGTGGACCTGTGACAGTTTCTGCTTCAATCCCATCAAGAGCAAATAGGATGGGGCAAGACCAGAGCAGGCCCAGCAGAGCAGAGAAGGGTTGCTCTACTCCAGAGATCAGATGGGAGTGGGCAGGAAGTGGAGTTTCTCTTTTCTGCTTTAATTTGCCAGTTCCAGCCTCCCCCTATCTCTCTCCGCCTCTCCTGTTCTTCAATACTGTCAGTTACTGTATGGAAATGAAGACAGGGGATGGAGCTGGGAGCTCAAACATCAGATCAGAGAAGATTCTCTGTTACAGTTTCTTTTCCCCCTCCTGACTCAATGGCAACTGGCAAGTATCGGAGGGGAGGAGCTGGAACAGAAAGCAGAATGATTCTTCTATACTTTGCTGAGTGGAGTTCCTGCTCCAACTCCTCCCCTTCTGCCCTTTGTAGTCAGGGTTGATTCTTCCATTAGGCAAACTAGACAGTTGTCCTAGGTACCAGCATTTTGGCAGGTGGCAAACCACCCGGAAACCTCACAACGTTACAGGACAGAAGGTGTTAAATGCAGGGTAGATATAGGGGGCAGAGACAGTTAGAGGAGCTGTGGAGAGAGAGTGCTGGGTGATGGAGAGAGAGAGGGAGTGCTGGGCGGGTGAGGGTGGGATGGAGAGAGGGAGAGGATTCTGGGCAGGTAGGAGTGAAGAAAGAGAGGATGCTGGGTACTGCAAAAAGGCAGAGATTGGAGTGATGCTGATGTTCGAAAAGGAAGTGAAGAGAAAGAGGAGGATTCTATGGGGCTGGGGATAAAAGATGAGATGCTAGACAGGAGGACAGAGAGAATGGATGCTGGGTACCCTGGGTAGAAGGCAAAAGTAGATTGATGCAGGACTTGGCAGAGGGTGAGAGGTAGATACTGAGCAGGGCAAGAGAAAGGAGAAGGATGAGAGCCATAGCTGCCACTGATAAGCAGGTGTATAAAGGGGAGGGCACACGATTGAAGGGATGTCCAGTGTGCCCAGCACCCTTGCACAGGCCCTGTCTGCAGTGGGGCCAGTTTCCACCAGGAGTTGGGAGGCTGAAACTTGGAACAAAGTTGCTATTCTCTGCTGATGAGAAGTGGGGTACTGTCCAATAGAATCCAGGCATGTGACCATGCCGAAAAACACCCCGTCTACCCTGCCCCCAACTCTCTTTCAGGAAAGAGTTTTCCCTTGATAATAACTTGTGGAACTGCAAGAAAGTGTTATAGGTAAATTGTATTTCCAACTGCCACTGTATCAAAGTAAAATAACAAAGAAAATAAATCTCAGCAAGCAGATAGAGGCTCTTCTGTATGGATACTGTTTCTGTTGGTTTTTCTCCTCCAGGTAATCATCATTCTTTATCCCTACTTCTAATACTTATAGCTTCCCTGCATGTGTTCAGGTTTAAATAGGTTGGCCCAAGTTTTTCCTCACACAGGGTCTCTCTTGGTCTTGCAGGCCTCCTTCTGACTTAGCTTCGGGCCTGCAGTCTCCTCCTCCTCCTTTCTTTCATACATATTTTTATCTTACGAAGAAAAGAGTGAAATTTCAAAGGAGTTACGTGCGGAAAAGTAGCATATATCGTAAGAATTTTCAAAAGCCCATTTACACACGTGAATCCTTTTGAAAACTACCTCCAATGTCTCTAACCATGCATCAGTAAAATCCTCCAGCTGCTTTTAAGGTGAACTGTGGTGATAATGACTGCTTGGGATATATTCATGTACTCCCAGTTAGTACAAGTGAAACATGGATAACCTGGGGGGGAAAAAAAGTAACAATTCCCTGGTGTTAGGCAAATAGGCCTCAAGGGAGCTATGTACCTATATTGCCGTAACTTAACAGAAAACACAAGGAATGCAGTACAATAAAACTACTTTCCCATGGCCATAAACATAGAGTATGATGGCAGATAAAGACCATAAGGCCACTCTAGTCTGCTCAGTTTACTTCCTGCTGCAATTGCATAGACTCCAATTAACCTCTGGCTTTCTTTTCACTTCTTTGCATCTTGGGATCCTCCCTGCTTATCTCAGGCATTTTTGGATTGCATTAATATATATTTGTCTCCATCGCCTTTCCTGAGAGGCTGTTTTATGGCGTGATCTGTCTTATTGTATAATAAAACCCACTGCATTCAACAAATCCCTCTCAGCAAAAAATTAAGAGCCCAATATTCAAAAAGTGCGGAGTGCTCAAATATAGGCTTGCACTGTAAGGACCCTACAGTATATTGAAAGAGGTCCATAATCAGATGGTTTGTCTAGTTATGCTCACTGGCTCTGATTTATCCAGGTAAGTTTTTAGCCAGATAATTTATCTGGGTAAATCAGCGGTGTTCTGGGGGTGTTCCAGGTTGTGGCTAACTTAACCAGATAATTCCGATATTCAGAGTTATTCAGATAAGTTATCCTGCTAAGTGTGACCATGCCGGAAAGCAGTTCTAAAGCTATCTCGATCAATTGGACTTTATCTAGGCATATTAAACAGAATGCATGACTGGCTACATCCCAGCCAGTTATCTTTAACCAGATAACTTACATGCTCAGTGGCTTATTGAGAAGGACAACCAAAATGATAAAGGAGATGGAATGACTCCACTATGAAGAAAGGCTAAAGAATTTAGGGCTGTTCTGCTTAGAGAAGAGAAGGCTGAGAGGGGATATGATAGGGGTCTAAAAAATCATGAAAGGATTTGAACAGGTAAATGTAAATTGGTTATTTTACTCTCTCAGACAATAAAAGTACTAGGGGGCACTCCATGAATTTAGCAAATAGCTCATTTAAAACAAACTGAAGAAAATTATTTTTCGCTCAACATGTAATTAAACTCTGGTATTCTTTGCCAGAGGATGTGGTTACAGCAGCTAGCGTAACTGGGTTTAAAAAAGGTTTGGACGAGTTGCTAGAGGAGAAGTCCATAAACTCCTGTTAATCAATAAGGAATAGTAGCTTGTGATCTGTTTAATGCTTGGGTACTTGCTAGGTACTTGTGACTTGGATTTGCAACTGTTGGAAAGAGGATGCTGGGCTTGATGGACCCTTGGTCTGATCCAGTATGGCGTGTTTTATGTTATGTAAAAGACGTGGAGGAGTAGCATAGTGGTTAGAGCAGATAAACAAGTGTTCAAATCCTGCTACCGCTCTTTTTTGACTTTGGACAAACTTAGCGCCCGATTCACTAAGGGTTTTTCCATAGACTCAAAGGGGCAGATTTTAAAAGGGTTACGCATGTGCTGATCCTATTTTGCATAGGCCCGACAACGTGAGCAAAGCCCCAGGACTCTTGTATGTCCTGGGGCTTTCTGAAAAGGGCGGGGCGGGACCGAGGCCTCCGGCACAGTGGCCGTGCCAGGGGATCTCGTGCTGGCAGCCGGCCGGCGCCTGCAAGTTACACCTGCCAGAGGCAGGCATAACTTACAAAATAAAGGTAGGGGAGATTTAGGTAGGGCTGGGGGGCGGGTTAGATGGAGGAAGCGAGGGGAAAGTGGAGGGGCCTCGGAGGGAATGGGGAAAGTCATCGGGGCTCCCCTAGGGCTCGGTGCACGCAAGGTGCACTAGTGTACACCCCCTTGCACGTGCCAGCCCCGGATTTTATAACATGTATGTGGCTGTGGACGCATGTTATAAAATCGGGCGTACATTTGTGCGCGCCGGGTTGCACGCACAAATGTACTCCACGCGTGTATGTTTAAAAATCCGGCCAAAAATAGGAGAAAAACCTTAATGAATCTGGCCTTTAGATTGTTTCCTCTGGGGATGGAGAAATATCTATAGTACCTGAATATAATCTGCTTTGAAGTGGCTAAAAATGTGGAATATAAATTAAATAGAAATCTGCCAAATTTCTTTGACTATAGGTGCTTAACTTTAACTCAAGGTGCCTTAACCTAGGGCAGCTAAAGTTAGGCCAGTGTTAGGAATGATCTAACTAACTTTAGAGGCCTAACATAGCACTCGGTACTTTAAATTAACACTGAGCATCTGTATTTCTTTTCTGCCCTGTACCTGCCCCACTTTTAGGCACTGAAGTTAGGTGATTTAAAGGCCCAAATTTAGGGCTGAGCCTGGGGGAAAAAAATTGTAATTCATTATAGGTGCCCAATTTTTAAAGTTAGGTAACTTAGGTGTTTTGAATATTAGGCTCTAAGTTAATTAGCAACTTTTAACACTTGCAGGAATTCATGAAAACATAACTTCTTTCCACACACCAAAAATTACTTGTAAACCATTCCAAGTGTGTACACGAATCAAAGTGAAAATCTAAATTAAATGCAAGGAATACAAACTCTAAGAAAAGACAGCAAACTGAAAGGACGAAATGTCTTAAAAGAAGAAAAATTATCCAGCGTTCTAGGATCCCTTTAGCAGATTTGTTTTTGGAACTGAAGCAGACTTTGAACTTTCTTCCCTGCTGTAATATACACCAGCATAACTTAGCTCCATCCTCAAAGTAACCAAATGATCAAGGAAACGGTATGTTTTATGCATGCTTTCATTGCTGTAGGTGCTAGTTTCAATTTAAAAATTGCATGATTATCTAAAAGTAACTGTGCAAATGTCCAAGAGGATACACCTCAGATAGTTTCTAAAGTATTTAAGTATTTTTGGTCAAGTTTAGCATCCAATTTTTGTGCTTACATGGTAGCAGAGTTGATGGCAGATAAAGACATAAATGGCCCATCCAGTCTTGCCAGCAAGTTGCTTAGGTTAGTAACTGCCAGTTTGTGCAGGTTACTTCCATACAGAAATGTTACACCTATTTTTCTTGCCACTAGGACAGAAGTGGCCAATTCCAGTCCTCAAGAGCTGGAGATAGGCCTGGTTTTCATGATATCCACAATGAATATGCAGGAGAGAAATGTGCATGCACTGCCTGCATTCTGTGCACATATATCTCATGCATATTCATTGTGGATATCATGAAAACTAAGTCTGTTATCGCGGCCGAGGACCCAGAAGGGCGTCACCGATACACCGACTCCCGGCCTCTGCTGCAACACTCGCCCAAGTCGGCGGGCGAACCTGCTGGCCAGTCACCACCGCCACCGCTGCTCATCAGCCCAGGACGGTGGGAGAACCAACGCAGAGGACCAGTCTTGAGGACTAGAGTTGGCTACCCCTGCATTAGGAATCCTCTGTGTTTATCCCATGCCCTTTTAATTTCATTTAGGCTTGAGAACATCGATGCATATTGACATCCATATTCAAAACTGACTATAATGTAGCCAGATAAAAAGGGGGCCTTCCGGAGCATTCTGGGGAGGAGTCGAGATATCCAGCTAACTTAGCCAAATATTGCACATATCTGGATGTTAGCCAGATAACTTTAGACCTGCTCGGAAGGAGGCTAACGTTATCCAGCCTTGTTTGGCAAAATAACTTGCTACTTACCCAAATATCTTCAAAAGATTTTCGAGCAAGTAGCGCTTTGCTCATAATATCCCCAAGAATTAAAAGGGCCTAAGGCCTGATTTTTTTTTTTTCTATCCCCCACCTAATATAAAAGTAGGCCCTTCCCCCTCAGCAATCTAACAACACCCCCACTGAGCCCCAACACCTCCCCGGCCCTCCCCCCCCCCCTACTCCCCAAGGCCAAAAAACCCCCACTGGGAGCTGGGTCAGCACTTACTTGCTCCCGGCACAACCTCTGTCAAAGCTGCGCTGAAAGCATAAACTACTTAAGGTTTATGCTTCCAGTGCTAGAAGTAAGTACCCTTCTAGTACCGGAAGCATAAATCTGGTGTAGTTTACATTTCTAGCTCAGACTGGACCTTGTCAGGAGTGGGTAAGTGCTGGCCCAGCTTCTGGCAGGAATATTTTGGACTCAGGAAGTGGGGGGGAAGGGCCAGGGAGGGGTTGGGGTGTGGCTGGGTGGTGTTAGATTACTGAGGGGGGATGGGGAGGAGGGTCTGGCCTCAGTGACCGGTTGCTCTATGAAGAAAGGGACTAACCAAGGGAGAGGGGTCGCGATGGCTCCATCAAATTTGGAGTGGGGGAATGCAAAGTGTGATAAGGCAACTTTTATATTAGGTGGGGGGATAGAAAAAAATCGGGCTATAGGCCCCTTTAATTCTTGGGTTTTTGTGAGCAAAAGTGCTACTTAAACCTACATAGCTGTTTAGGTTTTTATGTTATCCAGCTACATGCAGCCAGATAACTTTAAGCAAGTATATTTAGCAGGGCATTTAACCTGTTGAATATATAGGACAAGTTATCCAGCTAAACTTAGCTGGATAACTTGTCCACTGAACGGCTTACTGAATGTTGGCCTCCTTGTGTCTAAGTTCCCAATCAGGCATTGTTGCTTCCTATGATAACTTTATTTTTTTTTCATGTTAATTGTTTTGTATTATATTATTTTAACATTATGTATGTAACTATGTACATTGCTTAGGCCTAGGCATAAGCGATTAATATATTTTAATAAATACATATACATACAAATGCATTATTGCTGTTGTGTTCACTACCTCTACTAGAGTGCATTCCATGCATTCATCATCCTTTCCATGAAGAAATATTTCCCGACAATGTTCCTCAATACTACAGCCTTGAAAATGTCATGCCTGCTAGTTTTACAATTTCCTTTCCATCTGAAAAGGTTTGTTTACCATTAATTCCATTCAGGTATCCCCCTGCCTCTCCTCTCCTCCAGAGTATACTTAATCAGGTCCTTCATTCTCATCTCATAAATCTTTCAGTGCAGACCCCACACAAATTTAGACTGCTTCCATCATATCTACATCCATTTTTAGACACGGTCTTCATAACCTAACACAGTACTCCAAGTGAGACCTCACCCAAGACCTGTACAAAGGCATTATCACCTCCTTTTTCCTGCTGGTTATGTGTCTATGCAGCCCAATATCCCTCTGGCCTGAGCCACTGCCTTGTCACATTGATGAGATACATCCCAGGATACTAAGGGAGCTCAAAAAAGTGCTTGTGGGTCCACTGGAAGAGAAACCTCAGGGTAATGGTCCTTCTCCAAGATCTTCTTTAGTGAACACCAAAGTGAAGTATTTGTTTAATATTTCTTTTAATTCCTTATTTTTCTCCACACTTTACTCCTTGCCTCCTTTCATTCTTACAATGCCATCTCTGGACTTCCTCCTTTCCCTGTTGTACGGCATCTCAAAAATGTTTCATCGCCTCACTTCACCTCTTTGTTGATCCTTTTTTCCACTTGAGCTTTTGCTATCTTGATTTCTTTCCTCATCTCCTTCAGCTTCACCAGATAATCTTCCCTGTGTCCCTTGATATGAATTCCTTTGTACTTTTTGAATGCTGATCTCTTTGCCTTTATTATATCAACCACTTCCTTGCAGAACCATCTAGGTTTCCTTTTCCTTTTATTTACTTTTGTTACATAGTTTTGTTGCCTTTATTTGTGTGAATGGAAGGCAGGATACTATTCAGATACAAATGCAAGTATTTGGCAGTCTTTCTGGGCAAATTGGAAAGCAGAATAATAGAAGGAAATGTCTTTGTGCGCTATTGGGGTGCATGAATGTATTAGTGCTTGAGAATGGTGTGTTTTCCTGGGTAGGTGAAATGATTGTGTAGCACCAAATCAAAAGGGGGAAACTAATCTATTATTACCTCTATTGCTTCTATGGACTTGTAGTTCCAGTTTCCTAAGAAATTGGAAATACAAGTCCATAAATTAAATGACAGTAAAACCAGAATTGGATCAAGCAGTGAATCAAGAAGTGAATCAATATTGTCGTTCTAGGGCAGTGGTTCTCAACCCAGTCCTCGGGGACTGCCTAGCTAGTGTGGTTTTCAGGATACTACTGATGAATGTGCATTAGTTATATTTGCATGCACTGCTTCTAATAAATGCAAATATATCTCATGCATATTCATTACAGAGATTTGGAAAACCAGATTGGCCAGGTACTCCCTGAAGACTGGATTGAGAACTACTGCCCTAAGGATAAGAACTACTTTTCATACAAAGGAAGAGTTAAAAACTGTGTTCAGGAATGTTATCCAATTATAATATTGTGCTCCACCACTGTGTAAAGCCTGCTTCCTTTCCAAAATACATATGAACTGAAATGCAGCTCATATATATTTTGGAAAGGAAGCAGCCAGGACCATTGTGCAACCAGGACCATTGGTTTTTCCCCTCACAGACATCCTCCTTCTCAAAGCATGCATCAGTATTACCACGCAAGATCTCAGCTTTAGTAACATGTACAAATATGTGACCATACCTGAACCAGGAAAAAATACCACCACATCTTGACACTTGAGTAGCCCATTCACCACATCCCATCAAGTAGGCTACTCTTTAGACCAGCCTGGCCTTCAGTTGTCTCTCAGCAGATCACTTCCATCAACCAGGCCCTGCCATACCAGCAGAATTATCCACACAGGGTATGATTTACCTAATAGCACTCATTCTACTGTTATCCAGTGCAACAGCCCCCAGTGCACAAACAGCCATCATTCTCTGATGCAACAGACCCCAATAAAAGAGGCAGCTCATGGGGTCGCCCTGTGTTGTCTACAGCCAGATAGGCAAGATGGGTCCACTGAACCCAGTAGATGGCTTGGCTATCCCATCCTTTTTGTGAGCTGTGACATAAAAGTAAGCATAAATTATACCTACACAGAAACAGAATACAAGAGTAGCTAGGAGAGCTACTTGCCACATCTGGACAGCTAAGGAGGGAGAACTGAAACCATCATCAGGAATTTCTTCCCGCCCCTTGGCATGAGCTGGACAATATCTGTAGACCTCAAGAGCTATACCCCTAATGCCCATACCCATCCTATGAGGTATTAGAGGGGTGGGAGACCGTGTTATCTGCTCTGACCAGCACCTGTCTTGGTTACCTCTCCATTATTTTAGCACAAGTTCATTCTTAAATGAATGCGAGTAGCCTGAAGTTTAGTGACAGTATAAATCCATATGCATTTTCAAAATTAAGAAAATATTGTCAAACCAAACAAGTGAAACCTATTCCAGCCCATGGAATTCCAAATGTTATGACAAACATTGGTTTCCCCTCTGCTAGATGAGAAATGGAAAATATTATTTAAAAAGAAAGCAACAGGAAAGGAAAACATATTGAGCAAAAAGAGTTAAGGAAAAGAGGAAGATACAAACTGAGTTTTGGTTTAATAGAATCTGTGCTGGCAAAGTTAGAAAATGGAAAATACCGGAAAAGTTTTAGTGAAGGTGAAGGGAAAACAAAATCAAAATGTCATGTATGAAGGGAAGATCAGAAAACGTGGAAGATTTTCATTTCCAAGGGTTACTTATTACCTTAGCAAAAACTCGACTGCCACGGCGTAGAATAGCAAGCCCATTGTAGTTTGCCATTTCAAGGGTTAGTAAATTTTATTAAAGAAATCACAGTGCAATTTTATGAAGTCATAAAACTCAATGAGGCAATGATTTTTTTTTCAGCAGATAAAATGCCGTGTTGTTAAATTAATTCTTTCACCTAGAGCAGGAGGAGTAAGAAAGTCAGAATGCATTATTGGGTGACCTAATGGAGATTTACTTTGCAGTGTTATTTCAAAGAAGTCTGAAATGAATCTGAGAATAATGCTGAAACTAGGGCAGCTATAATTATTCACATCACCACTCATGGGAGACATTATTGATTAAATACAAAAGCCAGTTGACTCTAGCATGGATGCATCTCAGAACTTAGCCTCTCTTTGTGACTCTTCATCTGAAAGTTAGATACCTTAAAGCATTTTTTCAAATAGTGCCATAATAAGCACTTGTTAGTTGAAGCCTCCCCTTGGATTTGACTTTTGTAAATGTGTCTCCAGCAAATGATGACCTTGAAGTGTAAGCTTTATGCTACTGTGCGCCCTAAGGTCAAGCACGAATGGAAAATACAAACTATTTCTCTTCTACTTTTTCTTTATTCCATTTATAGATAGGGATAAGATCAGGACCAGTGCAAGGGTATCCAGAATCCTAAGGAAACCTTTAGCTTTGTGCCCTCCTCCTCCTCCTGAGAATTCGCTAAATAAAAATAAGTCTTAGACTTATCCGGCTATCTTACTTGGCTGGGTAAGTAGCAATTTAAAGACTTAACTAGTTAAGTAGCAGCAAATTTACCACTTAGCCGGATAAGTCAGAACTTATCCGGCTAAGTGGTGCTGAACTACTGTACACAAGTATTTTTACTTTCCATTTAAAAAATATATGCGTAGAGATTTTACACGTGCATATTTTAAATATGCACATGCTTACATATTCCTAGTGCACTGATTGTGTAAGTAGAAGTTATTATCAACAGGAAAAATGGAAGTAATATAGCTTTTATATAGTTCAGTAGTAAAACCCCACTTTGACTACTGTGTTCCCTTCTGGAGGTCATACCTTCATAAGGATATGAACAGGAATGAGAAGGTTCAAAGAAATATATAAAAATGATAAAAGGCCTGAAACACAAATCCTACAAAGAAAAGCTTAAAACACTTAAAATGTACACACTGGAGAAAAGAAGAGAGAGGGTGGCTATAATAAAAATATTCAAATATTTAAAAGGTTGTGGAAGGGATCACAGTGTTACAGATGAGAGGCAGGAATGCTGCCAGCTCTGCATGGGTTGTTGACAGGATCGCAGTTTTGAGAATGGGAGGGAATGATGTTGTTTTGAAGGGGTGCTTACAAGTTTCAGTTTCTGATTGGGAAGAGGGGCAGAAACAATTGAGGGCTATCACAATAAAGAGTTGGGGGGGATCAGTCTGACTACGGAGGGGAGGAAGCTATCCATGCGACTGATAGCGGGTGGGAATTATAGTTTATAATTTGGGCTTCAGGGTTGGGGAGGCAGATATTGTCCAATGTGGCATTGCTGAATAGTGCTCAAAGATAAACTGCTGGATTGTGCTCAAGGTTATCTGGGCTAGCTAGCTCTGAAAATATATATTGCTGTTACCTGCTTGTAGCTTATGATAGGCAGGACACAAATCTTTTAAATAAAGTTAGAGCTGCCTGGCTACATTCATTCCTGCAACCTAACCCAACCCCCAAGTATGCCCAGAATTTGAAAAACTTGGTCATTCAGCATGAGTGGATTTTCATAAGCTTTTCTCTATCTGGCTAAGTCCTTACTTAGCCAACTAGATTCCTTTCAAAATTAACTCCATTCTGTGTCATGTTATTGTTGAACTTTAGAGCTTGGCCCAGTACTCAGCCATTTATTTAGCTCACTTTTACAACAAAAGCCCTTTGCGTTCCATCTGGCATGACATTCACAAGCTGTGCTTCATATATGTAGATTGCAATGTAGTAGTTCCCATTAACAACACAGCAGAGAGCATTATGCATCAGCATATCTTTAAACCAACAAGGGTGTGAAATTAACCTTTCAAAAATTCATGTTGGAAATAGCAAACAATTTATAAGATATATGTTTTCCTTGTGGTCACTGTGTGATTTACTGGACAAAAGGTTAAGCCAAAAAAATGACTGAAACAATACTTTATTTTTTTCCACAGAAACTATTGTGGATTAAGTAGCATGCAAATGTTATATGTTTATAAAAAATCTTTACTAAATAGATCTATGTACTGTATGTACTGTTCTGGCTGTTCGCCCAAGCATACAGTTGAAGTAGCCCCTTCAACCTATATTGACTCTCCCACCTACCTACCCTTTCCCTATTTCCCCCCTCTCCCCTCCCCCCCCCATTACCTCCCCTGCTCTCCCTTCCTTTGGAAATGTTATGCTCTACCTAAGATAAATCCCCAGCCAATTTCAGCAACCTTATAATCTTCATATGTCTCACTATTATTCTAGTTCTCTCGTTGTTTTAGGTTTGAATCTGTCTTTTCCTCCTATGCCCATGTTTATGCTCCCTGTTCAATGTAACTTTACCTTCTATATTGTTGTTAATTGGTTTTCCCCTAGTTCCATTGTAAACCGGTACAATAAGACCTCGTCTTGAGCATCGGTATATTAAAATAATTTAAATAAATAAATAAAATGTACTGTATATGTTATAACAAAGTAAGGAATCTGAAAAATGAGCCCAATTTTATAAAAGCCTGTGTAGTTTGTACATGTGGATTTAAATTCTAATTTTCAAAGTGACTTACACATGTAAATCTACTTTGAAAATTAGTGGGAGTGTGAGACATAGGGATGTCACAGGCATTTTGCACATACTTTCAAAAATCAAAAGTACGCATGCTAATGATTTCCTTAGCCCAACTCCACTCCTGGGAACATCTTTGAAATACAAGTAAATGTATGTGCACAGGAGATTGTTTTAAAAGGAGTTGCACGTGAAATGTAACATTCTATTGTATCATTTTTATAAAGCCATTTATGCGTATAAAGTGCACTTGCAGGAGCAAATTCTATGGACAATTCAATTGCATATATTGTAGCAATTTTCAAAAGCCCATTTACATGGATAAAGTGCATTTTCAAGTTTAAAGCTCAGTTTTAAGCATGTAAATCCATTTGAAAATCAGGTCCTAAGTCACTTCGACGAGTACTTTTAAGGGAACAGCCCCAGGTAATTTTCTAAACGTCTATTTATATGTGAAAATACCACATTTTATGTGCATTAACACTTTTGGAAATTAATTCTAATGTGAGCAATGCATTAGCCACTGGATTTTTCAATTACTGGTTCACATTACTCAAGGTCTCACTTTATCCATAACAGAAATATGTTGAACGCAATTGGATAGACACCAAAGACAAATACTTGTAAGCAAGATAAAAAAAAAAAAAGAAAAGAAAGACAAGCTAGTCAAGATATTACTGTGCTCCAAAATATTCTGTTTGATAAAAGAAAATGAACCCGGTCACGCCGGGAGTACAGTAATAGTACTGTGAGATGCAAAACCATTCAAAACAGAAATAACCAACCACTGTCTGGAAGCCTCAGAGGTGCACTATGTTAGATCCTCCACTGAGTGTGGGAGCCAGAGTGAGAGCCAAATTGCATTTCTTGCTGCTTCATTATGGTTCAGTATGGAAATGGAAGCCCAGCAGAGCCCAAAAAAAAAAAAACATTTATGTTCTTATTTGAAATGCACTGTAATTGCTACACTATTGCAGCCTTACATCTTAATCCATCCCTAATGCATTGGAGTAGATATGATTAAAAAAAAAAAAGAAACTACATACAATCAGGAATAGAACAGGGTTTATACGGTTTTTGGTCTCATATAAGGCAGAATACAAACATCTAATTTATACTACTAAAATATCACATTTCAAATTGTTTGCCATAAAGGTTTGATACATTAAACAGTTCTTTGTAACATAAAGAGAGTTAGAATTTAGAATTAAGTTATCTCAAATAAATAACTTGATTTATTCAGATAGTGGCATGCTTAGAATGTGATAGCCAGACTGAAGGCAGTTAAAAAAAACTAGTAACATAGTAAATGTCGGCAGAAAAAGCGTTCCATCCAGTCTGCTCAGCTATTTCTCTTTTTTATTGTCATTATAATAAATTATTTAATTTTTTTTCTTGGAGTAATTGTTGCTCTGTGTGTTTACCCCATTCAACACAAGTTTTCCTTTTCTTTGTCTCCATCATTTAGCCATTATGGATCCTCTAGTGTTGATCCCGTGCCCTTTTGAATTCCATGACTGACCTTGTCCCCACGCCCTCCTCTGGGAGGAAATTCCGTGCATCTACTACCCTTTCCATGAAAAAATACTTCTGGGTGGTGACTTGAAACCCTTGTGGGCCGATGCAATACAGTGCGCTCACACGAGTGCACTGATTAACCCGCTGTCGGACGCGGGTTAAATAGGCGCTAATCCACCCCCTAATGCAATAGGGGTTTAGCACTTATTTAACGCGTGTCCGACGCGGAGTGAATGAGTTAGCTCTCATCACATGCAAATGCATGTGAATGAGGCTATTACTCATTCACTCTGCATTCAAGAAAAATAAATGTGCGTCTCAGACGCACATTTATCGCTCAGATATTAACACGAGCCTGGAGCAGGCATTAATAGCTGAGCACATGTAGAAGAAGTACAGAAAAGCAGAAAAAAATGATTTTTCAGTACTTCAATAAAAAAAAACAAACCTCTGCAGACCGCCGGTTATGAAGACCAACGCCGGTAAACTCGACATCTGTTTTCATTCTGGCAGACGCCCCCCTTGCAGGAGCCATGCGTGTGCTAAGAAAGCGGGCGCTGAAAAATCAGCGCCCGCTTTCCGCAAAATTTATTGCATCGGCCCCTTGGAGCTTCATATTATGACCCTTTGTTCTACAGTTTTCTTTCAATTGAAAAATATTTGATTCGTATGCATTATTAAAACATTTCAGGTATTTAAAAGTCTGTATCATATTACCCCTGTCTCTCCTCCCCTCCAGCATATATATTTAGGTCTTTCAATCTCATCTCGTGACATTTTTTGTGCAAATCCCATGCCATTTTGGTCGCCTTTCTCTGAACCGCTTTCATCCTGTCTCTATCCTTTTCTGAGATGGGGGGTCTCCAGAACTGAACACAAATGAAGCCTCACCAATGATTTGAACAGGGGAATTATCACATCCATTTTCCTGCTGGATATGCCTCTCTCTATGCAGCTCAGCCTCCCAACTAATAGCAATAATAATAATAATAATAATTCTGTTGTAATGGTGTCCATGGAATATACATCAATTTAATGGTTTAGTAACAAAATAATGGATCATCATTTGACTTTGGTGACACTTTTGATTGATTCATTCATACTGACAGAGTGGCATTGTAATTAGCTGCAGTACTGAAAGAATTTTAGAGGCCATTGGTAAATAGCTTGGTTTGTATCTCTGGAAGGGGTTGGATTTAAGCTATTATTATCTAATTAGAATCATCTCACAGCAGAATAGTTATAACTTTAGCTATCAGGAGGGGCTGACACTTAAATACACTTCTCTTATTATGCAAGTAACAGGGAGACTTTTTCTCCCCTCTGTTTGTAATGGTAGTAAATTTTCATTACACTAATGATTGAGGAAAGGTTCATGTTCATTTCTTAAGACTGTTACTGTACATGAACACTGTCATATCACTTACCATAATAGACTAAGATATGGTAAACATTGCCCGTCTTAAAAAAAAAAAAAGTCCTTTTTTTAATGAATTTTGAATGAGGCATTGTGATGGTGGGAACTGGGTTTCTAATGACATTAGAAGGATGAAATCCATGTTCTGAGGTTCTTGGATGCTCCTTTCCTTGTTTTCTGGCTGCTAATAAATGCAGCTGTAGTGACGGTGGATTTATT
Source organism: Rhinatrema bivittatum (assembly GCF_901001135.1). Classification (NCBI taxonomy): domain Eukaryota; kingdom Metazoa; phylum Chordata; class Amphibia; order Gymnophiona; family Rhinatrematidae; genus Rhinatrema; species Rhinatrema bivittatum. The sequence continues at coordinate 323,036,096 of NC_042615.1, read as the reverse complement.
TGTATCTGTTGGTGTGTTGTTTTTCTGTATGGGTGATCAGTAAATGTGGAGTTGTTTTGGAGAGACGTTGGCTAAATATATTCTAGAGGTGAGCCCAGAAACCTTCAACACCTGGCATTCCTTCCTGTGAGAGTGAGCTTTGGGACATGATTATTGATCAGAACGGGTAAACCTCTGTACGTTAGGGACAGAATCTTTGGCATTAATTTCCTGCTACTTTTGTTCCAGAGTTTGGATTGCAATGATGAGGGGGCTTTATTGGGCAGAAGAACAATTTAAGATACAAATATAAAAAAGAGGTAAAACATGTCACAGAAATGTAAGCACATGAAGTTGTATGGAATTTTGAATAGGTTTAACTTGTTAAAACATAAGTTAGCTAGCTTCGCCGTTATTTTTATTTATTTTTTTACTATTCCCCCCCCCCCCCCTCTGATTAGCTAAATTCAACTTCCTAACTGCACAAAGCATAAAATTTAGATCACCATGGATAGGTTGGGTGAGAGAAATTAGCACAGATTTTCAGTACTAACTGGCTAGCTTACATACCTAAAACTAGGTGAATGAATCACAAGCTTAAGTATACTTAGGGCCTGATTTACTAAGGCTTTTCTCACATTCTGTGTCTATGGGGAAAATGCCTAGTAAATAAGGCCCTTGGTCAGGTTTAGATTAGCTACTTAGGGAAAAAATTCAGTGGCTCTTAGAAAATAGGACAGTTTTCAACAAAAGATGTGTCTGTACAGGAGGGTGATATATTGCTTCAGTAGTTCTCAGATTTACGTTTTAGATGTATATTGTTTCTATATCACTAAAAATTGATGCTCTCAAGGTAATGGAGTCAATTATAAACTCATAAAACTGTTCTCACAAAAATTCTAAGCAAGGTATTTGTCATGATAGAAATTGGTGAACAAGAAAGACTGAAGTACCTCTATTTTCCAATGATATTTACCCAAAACAAAACAAATTTTTTGTTGTTTAATGACCTCATACCGGGCTTAAAGGTACAGATTTGCATGGTCATTCGCCACTATGTGCGGGATAGCATGTATTTGTTGCTTTCACCATGCTGTATTTAATCATTGGTCATTAAATATTTTTCTTTTGCTCATCATATCAGAAATATTGGTGACTTGTGATATTAACACCATTCATGTGGATAAAGTCATTTGATTAACTTATTGCATTTTGCATTATTTTTTTACAAATTTCCAGCTACTTAGCTTTGAAATGAAGAAACACTTTTTAGACCCAGTGTCTAGAGGTATTGACAATCTTATCAACACGGTCCGTGTTTCAGCCGAACACCTTCCTCATGGGGCCATCTATGAGAAAACAAATGATCACAGCATGTTATCTATATCGATAAGCAAAATTTGTAAGGCACAATAATCAAGGTACTAACGGTTGACTAGGTTCAGCATCCCTTAACTCCATCATCCGGTAGTGTGTTTCTTCCACCGGAGAGGGGTGCGTGAGCGCCATTTTTAAAGGGCTCTTAGCCAATGCAAGAACTCCACATAAGGTAATGAAGCTGACGTCAGATGGACAACATGAATGCAGTAGAAAATAATTACAGAATGGTATACCACTCAATAGATGCATTTAACCCATCTGGGTGTACACAGTTCAAACGAAAAATCCATTGTTGTTCATGAAAATTCAACAGAGTTTGTGGATCAGTGTAGCATGCCCACAGTCAAAGATTATAAAAAGAGGTAAAAGTCCAGCATGGTTGAAGACTTCAAAAAAGGGACCATGCCCAAGCCAAAGGTTGTGAAAAACTACAACGTCCAGCTGAGTGAGAGAGGGTGTGTGTGCATGTATGTGAGACCATGTATGAATGAGCAAGAGAACATATGTCAGTAAGAGAGAATGCATGTGTGTGTATGTGTGAGTGAATGAGAAGTATACTGCATGTGCAATATATATGAGAGGGAGAATGTGTGGTTGTATTTGTGTGAGAGGGAGCTTGTGTGTGAGTATGTATGTATTTGTGCATATGTTAGAGGGGGGATATATGTTATGTATTAATGAGTGTGTGTCTTTGAGAAAGAAGCAGAAAGCATGTGCAAGTTCCCCACCCTCACTTGTCCACATCAACCTGGAAAGCAAAAGCTCCCAGGAATGAAGAGCAGGGTTTGATTTTCTTATTGGTTTTAATTCTTGTGTGTATTTGATATGTCTGCTGTTTTGAAATATTGTATTGGTGTTCAGGAAATTTAAAAAAATATATGTTTCAATTATGTGTTCTATTCATTAGCTGTTTTGACATATTTATCTTTTTATTAGTATGGTTTTACTGTTATGATTGATGTCTTATATATTTTTTTATTTTATTGCTTGATGTTTTATGAAGAATGTTATGTTGTAGTTTTTCAGTTGTTGAATCTGGCTTGTTGCTCTTTCCAGTTTAGTTTATGTCTGCTTGTTTCTGTTTATACTTTATGATCTCTTTATTCGGTATTTGGTGAGGGTCTATCTGCATTCTGCATGTGTGAATGAGGTGGAATATTCTTCTAGCATGTAGTTTCTACGTAGTGATCGATAGGCGCGTAACTTGTTCTTTTTCCCTAATAGGAGAGGATTGGTGTGTTAGTGCTTTACTTACAGTATTGCCTTTTCAATGCTGTTTTGGTATAAGAGTTTTACTATATGGTAATTGTAATGCCATTTGCTCATAGAAACATAGAAACAACGGCAGAAGAAGACCAAATGGCCCATCCAGTCTGCCCAGCAAGCTTCCCTCATTTTTTCTCTCATACTTATCTGTTTCTCTTAGCTCTTGGTTCTAATTCCCTTCCACCCCCGCCATTAATGTAGAGAGCGGTGATGGAGCTGCATCCAAGTGAAATATCTAGCTTGATTAGTTAGAGGTAGTAGGGGTAGTAACCGCCGCAATAAGCAAGCTACACCCATGCTTATTTGTTTTTACCCAGATTATGTTATACAGCCCTTATTGGTTGTTTATCTTCTCCCCTGCCGTTGAAGCAGGGAGCTATGCTGGATATGCGTGAGGTATCAGTTTTTTTCTTCTCCCCTGCCGTTGAAGCAGAGAGCTATGCTGGATATGCATCGAAAGTGAAGTATCAGGCACATTTAGTTTGGGGTAGTAACCGCCGTAACAAGCCAGCTACTCCCCGCTTTGTGAGTGTGAATCCTTTTTTCTTCTCCCCTGCCGTTGAAGTTATGCTGGATATGCGTGAAGTATCAGTTTTTCTTTTCCCCTGCCGTTGAAGCAGAGAGCTATGCTGGATATGCATCGAAAGTGAAGTATCAGGCACATTTGGTTTGGGGTAGTAACCGCCGTAACAAGCCAGCTACTCCCCGCTTTGTGAGTGTGAATCCTTTTTTCTTCTCCCCTGCCGTTGAAGTTATGCTGGATATGCGTGAAGTATCAGTTTTTCTTCTCCCCTGCCGTTTAAGCAGAGAGCTCTGCTGGATGTGTGAAGTAACAGTTTTTTCTTCTCCCCTGCTGTTGAAGCAGAGAACTATGCTGGATATGCATTGAAAGTGAAGTATAAGAATGGAGTGATCAAGCTAGTTGAAAGGCATCAGGAATAGAGGAAGGTGGAGGTAGTAATTTGGATATTTGGTTTGGGGTAGTAACCGCCGTAACAAGCCAGCTACTCCCGTCTTTGAGAGTGCAAATCCTTTTTTCCACATTTCCTCTTGCTGTTGAAGCTTAGAGTGATGTTGGAGTCACAGCTTTTCTAAAGCCAAACCAACACCCAACATGTGTTGCAATAGGCCTAATACCATCTGGGAAGCCAAGTGTCTTTTTTTTTTGTTTTCTTTGAAGGGTTTTCTGGTTGACACCAGAACAGTGCATGTACATATAATATACATGTTGGAAGTGATATTTTTACCTCAAAAGACTGGCCTTTTTCATGTAAAATATGATATTATAAAAGCATAATTTTAATTGTGTGTGGAGAGAGCTGTGTGGGTCTGGGGTAGCGGGGCACTGGGGCACAAGGCTGAAAGTTTCACCTAGGGTACAAAATCCTTGCCTTCATTCTCCTTCTTGAACCCAACTTACCCCATCTGAGAGTCTAAAATGCCTAAATGGGGCAAGAGTGATTTTCAGGTGCTCCTGCTGGTATGTAAATATAGCACTGGCTGATCTTTTGCCAAACAATTTTATTGTACTTCTATACATGTTTGTGTTATGGCCGTCAGCCATGGCGGGCCGCGACCGGGGCAAACTGTCATGGCCGACGGCCGCGGCGGTCCACGGCTGGGACCAAGCACTCACCCGTGGCGACTGGTTTGCTCCGAGGCTCCTGCTGGAGCAGGTAGCCTTCTCCAGTGCTCTCCTCGTGGCCATGGCTGCTGCTAGGCCGGCCGCAGGGCCCTGCATGGCCGGGATGACTCCTCCCCCTCCTGGCTGTTTTAGAGCCGCGCGCGCGGCTGAAGATAAGATTTAAAGGAGCCACGACAGGAAGTTGTTCGTGCTCCTTCCTGGGACTTCTCCCTCACTTTGGGTATTTAAGGCAAGGTCTGTTCCTCAGACCTTGTCTTGGATTGAGGCTCTTGAGGGAGTTGCCAGTGCTCCGTGTTCCTGGTTCCATTCCTTGTCCTGTTCTTGCTTCCTGTTTATTTATTTATTTATTTATTATTTACTTTAAAATGTTTCTATACTGCCTTTACAAACAAGGTTTTGTCAAAATGGTGTACAAAGATATAAATCAAAAATAAACATTTCTTAAAATTACAAAAAACTATAATAAAAAATAAAAACACAATAAATAAAAATCCATTAATTATTAAATTTCAACATTCAGATATAACATAATCAAAGTAAGTGCCATGTAATTGAAAGAGTGAAAAGGGCAGAATGGTGGAAATGGATGTGAAATTATTGTTTGATAGGAGTAATTTTGAAAGCAATTTGAAAAAGATATGTTTTTAAAGATGTTTTAAAATGAATTGAATTAGATAGGGATCTTAATGAATCTGGTAATGTATTCCAGAGGATAGGACCTGCTTCAGAAAAGGCCCTTTTTCTTGTGATGTCTAGACGTGCTTGTCGAGGTGAAGGTATATCCAGAAATTTTTTGTTAGAGATCTTAAGTGTCTAGTGGGCTTGTAAATACGGAGAAGAGAACAGAGTCTAGTAGAAGAAGAGTTATGAATGAGTGAGTGGATGATAGTAAGAATTTTGTACTGTATTCTGAATTTTATTGGTAACCAATGATATGTCTGAAGTACTGGGGTGATGTGATTTCTAATTGAGATGCCTGATAGGATACGTGCTGCTGCATTCTGGACTAATTGTAGTGGATGGGTCATATTATCTGGAAGACCTATATATAGGTCTTCCAGAGACCTGCAAAAATAAGAGATTGAAGAATGGTGCGAAAGTCACAAAAGAATAGTAGAGGCCGAAGTCGCTTCAAAAGTTGTAATTTGTAAAAAGAGTTTCTTGTTACCAATGAAATGTGTTGCTTCAAGGATAAATCTGTGTTAATAGTTACGCCTAAATTTTTTGTATATTTAGAAATAGGAATGGAAGTACCATTAAACAGAAAATGTGAGGGGGGACCTATTGATGATTCTGAAATGGAAGTGAGATGAACGATTTCTGTTTTTGTTGGATTTAAATTTAATCGGTTGTGAGAAAGCCATGTATTAATAGTTGTTAGATATAAAGATACTAGAGATAGAGTATGTGCCCAGGAAGTGTTATATGGAACCATAAACTGTAGGTCATCTGCATAAATTTTGAACTATAATTTTAAGGAAGAGAGAATACGGCAGAGAGGTAGCAAATAGATGTTAAAAAGAATGGGAGATAAAGAAGAACCCTGAGGAACACTTGAAGCAATTGTATAGGAATCAGAAGAATGATTATCTATATTGACTTTTTGAATATGATCTGAAAGAAATGAAGCAAACCACTGTAAAACTGTGCTTGAGATGCCTATGGATTTATGTATGGAAATGAGAATCTGATTATCGACAGTGTCAAAGGCCACAGAAATATCTAAAAAAACAATGATATAATCTGTATAAGAGTTGAAAGCTCGAAATATAGTATCAAAGGAAGTTAACAAAAGGGTTTCTTTTATTGGACTGTTTCCTTGGCTTTTGACCTTCGGACCGGCTGTGGTGTTTCCTTGGCTTGACCCTGGACTGGCTTCGGACCTTTCTCCTGATTCACTCCTGGACTGGCTTCGGACCTTTCTCCTGACTTGCTTCTGGACCGGCTTACAACCCTTCTCTGGACTTCAACCCTTGGACCAGCTCTTGACTATTCTTCGACTCCCACTCCAGGACTGTCTACGACCTGCTGGAGGCGTCAGCCGTCTGGAATCCACAACCTGCAGGAGGCACCTGCATCCAGCCCTACATTCAGTCTTCGGTGAGTCTTCTAAGTCCCAGCGGCCGGGTTCCTACGGAATCCTCCTGGGGGAATCATGAGCTTCCAGGGTGAAGTCTTCATTTCAACATCTGCATCTTCAGGCCTTGCCCTCCGATGGTAGAGACCTAAAAGGGTCGAACCTCTTTTGGGGGTAGCGCTATCTCTACCTCAGAACAGGGGTCCACCTTCCGAATCAGAACAGTTTGCATACAAACAGGTGGAACAGAAGCACTTGAGGATCGCTCCTGCCCCATTTAAGCATTTTGGGTTCATGGATGGATTAAGATTGCTTCAGGAAATTTGAGAAGGAGAGTTTCAATATTTAAAGTTTGGATCCCTGGAGGGAGCTGAGCTTTTTCAGCAGGTAAAGGAGGCATGGGACAGAGTTTGGGTCTGATTGTGAGTGTGAGACTGAGTGAAAATGACACTGAGAGAGTGGGAAACTATGTGAGTGAGGGAGAGACTGGAACAGAGACTTCCTATTCTGTGCTAGTTACAGAAAAACACAAATTAGGGTAAAAAAAACAAAACAGAATGAAGAGTGAGCAGCATAGCAATTGTTTGAACAGAGCAACAAAAAGCTGGCATCAGCCCTGAGACCAACTTTTGAGTTCTTTTTCAAATTTTACACTGCTTAGAAGGCATCTCCTATAAACCTTTATTACCTGGAAAGTTTGGTCAAATGGTATTCTTTATGTTCTATAGCAAAAGTCACACAATTGAGAGTTTTCAACAGCTGTTTCAACACCTGTTTTTGTTTGTTTTCTGACAATTAAAAATAGTAACTAGAAAAGCAAGCACATGTGGTGCATACAGAACATACCCTACAATGACTTTGAGAGAGGCATCAAAGAATGAACATTTTCAGAGCATCAGATCTACCTACTTACTATAAAATGTCACATTTTTAGCCAGTATTCATTTTATGATTTGGGGCAATGAAGCTTAAAACCTTTCTGCAAATAACATTAATGGCATCCACCTTGAATCCTCTTTCTCATTTTTCACCTCTTACATTGTGCATCGTTCCCAACTATGATTCAGATTGAAAGAACACACTTAATATGAGGCTGACATGCTAATTCATTTTAATTCTGTGGTTCCAACCTGGGGTCCATGAAACCATCACATGGGGATTTGCCAGAAGGGAGGCAACCAAATAGCAACTACTGAGGACTAGAGCAGGCCGATCTCATCTCTGAAGAGTTCTGCTTCAAGGCTACTGCTGCCTAATCCCACTGCCTGATCCAATGCCATGAAGAGGAAGATCGCAGCTTCAAGAAGCTCAAACCGGCATGGAAAGAAAGCAGGCAAGAGTGCAGCTGATTGACATCTTGACGAGTCTGAAGCTGCATTGAGAGGAGGAAGAGGAGGAGGGGAAGTGCGCTGCCATCAGCATTTTGAACAGCACATGGCTCCACACAATGAGAGGCCACAGCAAGCAGGAAGATGATCCTGTGGAACATTTCTGGCCACTGTCTCATGTGTTCTGGTTGTCCCGCTAAACTGACCATGAGGGAAAACAGCTGCATTGAGGGAGTAGTATGGACTTGGTGCGGTGTCAGAGAGAAGGAGGGCAGGACGGAAGGGGGCCATAGAAAGAACAGCACTCAGAAAGGGATGGAAAAAGGGTGAAAGAGAGGGCAAGAAGGAGAGCATAAGAATGAAAGCACTTAGAATGGGCCTTAAGAGGGAGCACAGAGAACTATAAATTGCTTGGCACTTTATAGTGGTGCCTTAAATGTGCTGCTGCAATCTTTTGTTTTATTGAAATGTTTGTAATTTATATGAGTGCCTTGAAAACACTACTATAACCTATTATTAGAACATAGCAGGTAGATTTTAAAAGCATTGCTCATGCAAAAACAGCCCCAAATACACATATGTGGGCTGTGTGCAAGCAACGTGAATTTTAAGAAGCTGGGAAGTACACTCATACATACCTGTGCTTGATAGGGTTGCCAGTCCTGGTTTGGTTTTTTTTCTTAATTTTATTTTTCTTAATTTTCAAAACAAATATGCAAGAAACAATAATGATAGCATCACAATCATCTCATATTATCAATCATAAGAAATTCACCAAAAACAAGAATGCATTAGTAATCATTAATTAATTCATCATTCTATTGAAAGGAGAAAAGAAAAGGTAGAGAAGGCCAGCAATCCAAGGAGACCCAAAGGAAACATATTTTACTCAATTGGCTTAACCTATTACGGTGGCTTATACTATATTAGATCATTTTTGGGAGTTATCTTGCCCTAAGAGAGTGGTTGTTATATTACTCCTAGAGTTCAAAAAGGATTTCAATTGCTCAGGGTAATAAAAAACATAACAATGATGGATACCTAAGTGTGAAAGAATATCCCAAATTAATCACTTGAACCCTAAGCGATAGAAAATCTCGCCTTCTGACTTGCATCGCCCTAGCAAAGTCGGGAAATATCCGTACTGTTTGCTCATAAAAACTCGAAGAGATGGTTTTAAAATATCTCTTCATTGTTTCATTAAGCTCCTGTTCCATTATAAAGGAAACTAATAAGATAGATCTCTCAATCACTACCTCAGATGAATTCTCAAGGAATTGAGTTAAATTCAAAATACCATCTGCTTTCCCTCCCAAAGGAAGTCTTTCTTTGGTAGGGGTAGCTAGGAAAAAAAGCTTTGTTAATTGCTGGTGTTTTATCTACATCAAAACCTAAATTTGCATGAAAATATTTTTTCAATGTAGTATATATATTCCTTTCCCCAGTATTCTGGGGAAACTAAAAAATCACAAATTCAAATGCTTAGTGTGGTTTTCTAGGTATTCTAGTCTCCGCAAACAGATTCCAAAGTCCTTAATCAACATGAGATTGCATGCTTGGGTTTGTGCCAGTTCCTGTTGTGTATTAGTCATTTGGGTTTTCAAATCTTGAACTTGAATTTCCAGGGCAGCATTCTGGGAATTAACTTTGCAATTTAATTTCTCTATTTCACTCTGGCAAGACCTCATTGTGCCTCCATAGCTCACTATAAGGTCCCAAATAGCTTCCAAAGTTGTTATAGCTGGTTTAGGGGGAGGATGATAACACTCACCCCCTACTGTTCCAGCTTGTGCCTCTCTCGAAATTCCCAGCAACTCCACTGTTGCTCTTCCCTCTGGCTCCTCCATCTCATCCACTGGAGAAGAAGAAATAGGCAGTGTCGAAACTTGAGGCAAAAACAAACTCTCCAATGAGTCCCGAGAAGCCTGGGAGCCCAACAGCAATCCTCCACTCTGTCCCCCTGTCACAGGGACTCCGGTGATGATGTCATCCCGACCTGCTGACCCGAGGTGAGGTGCGCTGGGAACTGGAGCCAGCGGGAAGTGCTGATCCAGGGGACTCAGCGTGGTTTCCCCAGGAGACTGCAGTGCTCCCTCACTGCCAGTGACAGTGGGGAGAGGAACCCCCTGTGCCACCGTCCCGGCAGCAAACAAAGAAATGAATTGCTGTCCCGGAGGCAAGGGTTCATCGGGGGGGAATACCCAAACCCGAACCCTGCCCTTCCTTTTTGAAGGCATCTTTAAGATAAAAAAATTTTCAAGTCAGGAGAGAGCATTCCATGCTGCTGCTCATGCCACCATCTTGGCCTCCATCTGAACTCCCAGTCCTGGTTTTATTCCAATGCATTCTGGGACTTATTCGGATTTTCCTATTGCAGTCCCTAAGAAAAGCAAAACTAAGTACCTGCATGCAAGGGAGTAAACTCAGGACTGGATCAACCTGTCCTGAAAATTTGGATCCAGTTGGCAACCCTAGCGCATGCATTAAGAATAAAGAGGCAGAAATGGGGCCAAAACAAAATCCCTGAATTTTGTAAATTACAGAGAGAGAGAGAAAGAGAGCACACCTCTTTTAAAGGGCCAATCTCACACTCTATGTATCTCCCACTGTTAGAGGGGTACTTTCAACTCAGGGTGGGTTTTGGGAGGGGACAGTGCTACATTGGTCTGCCTAGGCAGAAGGGCCTGCAGACCCTTGTAACACTTCCCCCACCCACCCTAAGCTGAAAGTGCCCCTCACATAGAGTGTGAGATTGGCCCTCTAAAAGAGGTGTGCTCTCTTTCTCTCCCTTAAAGGCTTCAACATATATGCACAGTAGGGATATTATAAAATTTAGTTTATTTTTATGGGGCGCACACATTTTAAAATGTACTTGTAAGAATATAAAACTTGACACACTGGAGGGAATGGAGGAAGGCTGCGCAGCTCGGCTCGCGCAAGTTGCACAATTGTGCAATCCCCTTGTGCGCGCCAAACCTGGATTTTATAACATGCAGGCGTAGATTTATGCGTGCCAGGTTGCGAGCACAAATCTACGCCCGCTCACAGCTTTTAATATCTGCTCCTAAGTGCATCACATTGTACTTGTCCACATTAAATTTCATTTGCCATTTGCATGCCCAATCTCCCAGGTTTGCAAGATCATCTTGAAATTTCTCACATTTCTCATGTGATTTAACAACTTTGAACAATTTGGTGGCATTGGCAAATTTTATCACCTCACGCATTGTTCCCATTTCCAGGTCATTTATAAATATATTAAACAGCAGTGTTCCCAGACTAGGTCTATAGGGCACTCCACTATTCACCTTTCTCCATTGGGAAAATGTACCTTTTAGTCCTCCCCTCTGTTTTCTATCTTTTAACCAGTTCTCAGTCCACAATAGGTCACTGACCCCTAACCCATGACATTTTAATTTCCTAAGAAGTTTCTCTTGATGGACTTTGTCAAATGCTTTCTAGAAATCCAGATACACTACATCAACTAGCTCATATTTATCCATGTTTATTTACACCCTCAAAAAATATAGCAGTTTGGTGAGGCAAGACTTCCCTTGGCTAAATTCATGTTAGTTTTGTTCCATTAAACTATGCCTATCTATATGTTCAGCAATTTTGTTCTTTATGATAATTTCTCCCATTTTGCCTGGCATATATATTACACTCACTGGTCTGTAGTTTCCTGGATGACTCCTTGGATCCCTTTTTAAAAATTAGCATCATATTGGCAACCCTCCATTCTTCCGGTACCATAGATGATTTTAATGATAGTATGCAAATTTCCAATAGTAGCCCTGCAATTTCATTTTTCAGTTTTTTTCAGCACTCTGGGATGTATACCATCTGGTTCAGGTGATTTGTTACTCTTTAGTTTGTCAATTTGCCCTATTTCATTCTCCAGGTACATTGAGATTTGATTCACTTCTGATGAATCATCACCTTTGAATATCATTTCTGGCATGGGTATCTTCCTTATATCTTTCTCAGTGAAAACTAAAGCAAAGAATGTACTTAGTCTTTATGCTATGGCTTTGTTATCCTTAAGTATCCCTTTTACCCCTTGATCATCTAATGGTCCACATGACTCCCTCCAGGCTTTCTACTTCTAATGTACCGAAAAAGTTTTTATTATGAATTTTTTCTTCCATGGCAAGCTTCTTGTCAAATTCTCTCTTTGCCTTCCTCCTTATCAGTGCTTTGCTTCCGTGCTTATGCATTCTTGTTTTCTTCAGTCATATCCTTTTTCCGTTTCTGTAAAGATGTTCTTTTAAATATTAGAGTCTCTCTCACCTCACCTTTTAACCATGCTGGTAGCCATTTAGCCTTCCTTCCATCTTTTCTAATGCATGCAATACATCTGGTTTGAGCTTCCAAAATTGTATATTTAAACAGCCTCCTTGCCTGATGTAAATTATGTTGTGCTGAGATGTTTGTATAATCATCTAATTAGTCATGTGTTGATTTTACTGTGTCTTAGACTATTGTTGACTTTTTTCAAGTTTAGTTCTGCCTTGCTATTCATGCCAGATATCAAGTTTAGTCCTTACTGAAGTCTCCTTCAGACTAGAGCTATTAAGTCTCATTCAGATTGAATGGTACCTTTCCAGTATGGTGAAACCTGCCTTGGGTGAAATTCAAAAACGTGGATAATAAATCCAAATAAATACATAAAGACTTGAGAAGAGAATGGAGAGAGGAAAAGAGAAAGAGGAGAGGATGTAAAATACTAAGGAAAGGGTATTGGGGGTAGGAAGGAGGGACAGAATTTGGATGAGGCCATGTGGAGGTGTAGCAGTCTGAAAGGGGCCATGCAAGAAGACAGGAGGGAGGAAGGAGTGCAGGTAGGAAAGCACTCAAGAAAGAACTTGAGGGAAGGAGACACAGGAGGAAGAAAACAGAAGAGAAGGTATGAGGGAAGGGGTCAAAGGTAGGGGGGGGCAAACAGTGCTGAAGGGAAAGTACTTGGGGAGAGGGAGGAGAGAAGGGTGTTGGCAGGAGAGTGAGCACTCGGGAAGTTTTTACAGGAGGAAAGCAGGAGGAACAGGACCGGAGAAGTGGCTGCAGGGAGGAAAGAGTTGAAGAGAGAGCACTCAGGAAACCTCGTAGGTGAAGGGAGTCATGATGGGAGGGAAGGCACTTGGGAAGGAGCCATGGGGGAGGTGGAAAGGTGGAGAGTAGCACTCGTGAAGGGGCCATAAGAGGAGGGCAGGAAGGAGGGTATAGTTTATACCATCCATTTCCTATTTAATATGAATTTTTATACATTCCAAATAATTCTGGAGTGCATATTTTTTCTTCATAGCATTGAACTGCATATTAAAGAGATGTTTGTGGGGATCCGTGAAATTTTTGGAGATTGAAAAGGGGTCAACTTTCCTTAAAAGACTGGGAATCCCTGCATTAATGATACAGCAGACTATAAGGATTGCAGGGACCATCCTGTCTGCCCATTTTCCTTATCAACTTCAAAATAAATCTGTTATTTATAAATCTGGATCACCTTTATGGGATGCTTCCTCATGAATTCACAAATTTTAATTTAAAGAAATAGTTCAAAATGTTATTACTGTTCCAACCTCCCATTATCAGTTCATATTTTAGAACTTCCTTCTCAATGAACAATGCTTACCTCTTGTGCATTGTTTATACTTTAGTAATAAATATCAACTGGCCTACCCAGTCTGCCCAGTTATTCCAATCCATACTGCTAAGAATTTATCACCTCTGCCAACCACTGAGCATGATGGTTTGTAAGACACCATGCCTCATCCAAGACAGGTTTTGAAATCTTCCTCTTTGGACTCCACCTTCTTGGATAGATGAGCATACAGGATCCACTATTGAGGTCACACAAAGCCAGCACTCTTCCTCTTTCTATGTTTAAACAAAAAGCTTTGTAATAATCTCTGTAGCTATTAGAGATGTGAATCGTGTCCTCGATCGTCTTAACGATCGATTTCGGCTGGGAGGGGGAGGGAATCGTATTGTTGCCGTTTGGGTGTGTAAAGTATCGTGAAAATCGTTAAAATCGTGAGCCGGCACACTAAAACCCCCTAAAACCCACCCCCGACCCTTTAAATTAAATCCCCCACCCTCCCGAACCCCCCCCCAAATGCCTTAAATTACCTGGGGGTCCAGCGGCACACTAAAACACGGCACACTAAAACACGGCACACTAAAACCCACCCCGACCCTTTAAATTAAATCCCCCACCCTCCCGAACCCCCCCCCAAATGCCTTAAATTACCTGGGGGTCCGTAGCCTTAAATTACCTCCGTAGCGGCGGTCCGTAGCTAAATCGGGGGAAGGGGGAGAGCAGGAAAAGCGGCACACTAAATCGTGTAGTCTTCAGCCGGTGCCATTTTGCAAAATGGCCGCCGCAAAATGGCGGCGGCCATAGACCAAAACGATTCGACGCAGGAGGTCATTCCGGACCCCCGCTGGACTTTTGGCAAGTCTTGTGGGGGTCAGGAGGCCCCCCCAAGCTGGCCAAAAGTTCCTGGGGGTCCAGCGGGGGTCCGGGAACGATTTCCTGCCGCGAATCGTTTTCCGTACGGAAAATGGCGCCGGCAGGAGATCGACTGCAGGTCCTCGCTGAATGACCTCCTGCAGTCGATCTCCTGCCGGCGCCATTTTCCGTACGGAAAACGATTCGCGGCAGGAAATCGCTCCCGGACCCCCGCTGGACCCCCAGGAACTTTTGGCCAGCTTGGGGGGGCCTCCTGACCCCCACAAGACTTGCCAAAAGTCCAGCGGGGGTCCGGAACGACCTCCTGCATCGAATCGTTTTGGTCTATGGCCGCCGCCATTTTGCGGCGGCCATTTTGCAAAATGGCGCCGGCTGAAGACTACACGATTTAGTGTGCCGTTTTTCCTGCTCTCCCCTTTTCCCCGATTTAGCTACGGACCGCCGCTATGAGGTAATTTAAGGCTACGGACCCCCAGGTAATTTAAGGCATTTGGGGGGGGGGGGTCGGGGGTGGGTTTTAGGGGGTTTTAGTGTGCCGTGTTTTCCTACCCTCCCCCTTCCCCCGATTTACGATTTTTTGACGATAAATCGGGGGAATTGGTATTGTATCGTGGCCCTAACGATTTTTGACGATTTAAAATATATCGGACGATATTTTAAATCATCAAAAAATGATTCACATCCCTAGTAGCTATCAATACTAATGTGGTTATTGCCCAAAGGTCTGGACTTCTAGATCTCTGTGACTTTTCTGGATGTTATCCCACCTCACAAACCTGCTGGACCAATTCAGATGCTCTCTGGGGAGCTGTAGCCTGCCTTAGGTGTATTTCAATTGCTCTTTTATATATCCCCTTTCCCCTCCTTTAAGGGTATACAAACAGCAACATTCTTTAATCAGAACATTGTAAAAGTCAGTTGTACATAGCTTATGATTCTAAAAAGTAAAACAAATGTTAATTCATTTTGAATAGCTCTTCATGCAGCAGAATTCAAATATGCAGTGACCTCATATGACTGCTGCTTTAATGTAACCATAATTACATTAAAGGTACAATTTTTCAGACCAGAGAGAACTACTTGTTCCAACAGTACACTTGAACTTTCTCTGACTTCTCTCAGGCACCCATTCAGTCTTTTGTTTGACTTCTGTGTCCAACAAAACAATACAGTGATTGATTTATTTGGGGCCATTGACATGTCTCCTGCAGCACACTTTCTGCCATTCATTTCAAAAAAAGACTTTGAACTGGCAAGTGCCAACCAGCATCTAAAATTGTATTTAGCAACATATGAATTTGTTACTACTGAATAATATTTTGTCTGTGTCTGGAAAACCTATGTTGTTAATCATGTATGTGAAAAAGGATAACTATACAGGGTATATTTATTATTTTCTAGATATGTAAATGATTTAGTAGGGAGAACAACGGTGACTGCTCACCCAATTAGACAAGACTCTGTAGACAATAACTATACAGACAATGCCAAGTAGAGTGGAAAAGTGTATGGTGGGGGTGGCAGCTTAATTGAAGACCTGCCATTGGAATCTAGCTTATGTATCCAAGCTCTCCTAACTATAAACATGTTATACTTAAACCCTAGTGGTGGTGGGGAAAGACCAGAATCTGTCAGCCTACCTTCTATGAACAAGGCCTCGGTTCTTGAAGTTAATCCCTCAGTCGAAAAGAGGAGTCTCTCCAACCCATCAGTTTGATTTATGAAAGCAAGGCCATAGTCCTGTGAGGAGAAAGCTTGGCCAGGCTCTACCAGGCAGCCTGTCCCATTCAAGCAAGATTGCCAGTCCTCTAGGCCATGGCATGACTGCACACGGAGTCACCAGACTGTTGCCACACCAACGCATCGTTACCCAGGTGACAGACAACCCTGGCCATGCCAGTGAGATCTTCAGTCTAAGGCTATAAACCGTCAGGAATTGGGAGGTGGGAGCCCGACATTTCATTAATGTGAATGATTTTGAATCTCTGCCCCCTGAACTAGCCTCCTTAGGCTTGTGTCCCCCCCCCCCCCCCACTCCCAAACGATTGATGACCCATACCCTGACAAATAAAAATATGGCATTATGCTATAATATTGCGTATGTATATTCAGAATTACATAACAGATTGAGCTAACAATGCAAAACTAATCTAACTAATGCCATCAAATTTCCACTACCTAATCACTAAGTATAATTGAGTAGGTCAAGGGGGTGGGTGGGTGGGTGACTTGCAGTTATTGTGGTGTGGGAAAGAGAAGAAAGAAGCTATACCAGCTGACAGATCCTTTCCTATCCTCCTTGCCATGTACCTCCACCCCCACCCCCACACACCCGTGAGCCCCTGAAGTAAAGTGGGCCACCTCCCATAATGGGGGGGGAGCCAAACTAGGGGAGATGTATAAGCCATAGAATTGTTCAGAAGCCCCTTTCACAAAGTTCAGTCCCTCTCTCTCCCCATGTAGGCAAGTATTCTGCTGCTGGCTCTGCTGGTTGTATCTGCATGGGTAACATGGTCCAATGACACCACCAACCTTATTGAGATCCACCTCCTCCCCCACCCAATGGCAACTGGAGCAGGCCAGTCACTGTACCGAAGTCCTGGTTACCTGTGGCATCCATATATCTGGTGCTGCAAATTAAGAGGGTAACTTTCAAAACTGCTCACGTGAACCCATATATGCATGTATATGGGTATGTGCAAAGTTGCTACAGTATTTTATAACCTGTGCATAAATGATAAGTGCAGGTAATAAAATACGAGTACAAATGTGCACAGACATGCTCATGTATGTAAATACCGTGAGGTGTGCAAGTTCGGACTTATCCAGTTAACTTCCAATTTATCCGGCTAAGTAGTGGCACTCAGCTGAATTGGTCTGAAAAGAGCTACTTGTATATCTAAGTAGTGATTTTTTTTTACTTATCCAGTTATGTAAGACAGCTGGATATGTCTAAGAAAAGGCACTACTTAGCCAGATTAGTCTTAAAATGCTACTTATCCGGCTAAAACAGATAGTCAGATATCTAAAAAGCACTACATAGCCAGATAAATAGAGCTTTTAGATTTATCGGTTATCTGACTTAGCCAGATAAATAGTGTTTTAAGATTTAAACAAATAACACTTTTTAAAGACTTATTCGGTTATCTTAAATACCTGGCTATGTCTGAATAGCACTACTTAGATGGGCAAGTAGCACTTTCAGACTTTGCTGCTTCTTAGCTGGATAAATCAGAATATAGCCGGATTATCAATCTAAGCAGTCGCAAAGACAAAGTAGCAGGTAAGTCAGAATTTAGCTGGATAATTATGTGCAAATGATATACCCGCATATTTGTACTTCAGATTTTAAAGGAATATGCAAGTAGATTTTACCTGCACTATTTAGATGCATTTATCACCCATAAATTGGCTTTTACTTGCGTAAGTTTGAAGATTTCTAACAAGTGCGTGGTAATGAAAATACCAGTTTTACCAATTAGCCTGCCACTTCGCCCAATCCATCTGCAGCTCTTGAAGACCCTCCTGGCTCTTCGGCCTGAAGTTCCCTATTTCACCCAGACCCCCTACCTAGTCTTTTTCCACTTTTAAGATGTTTAGGATATTGAGCAGGAATAAATAAACATGAGTAAGGTGCCGCATTTAGATGTGTAAATTCCTTTTAAAATAGCAACTTACTTGCATAATTGTTAGTCCCTCCCCAGAATGTCCCGGCTCATGCCCTTTTTACATGCACAAATTTACTTGTGCAACCTGATTTATGTGTGTATGTTGAGGTTTCTAAAATAGCATGCACTTGTGCACATGCTGCTCTATGTGGTTACGTGGTATTTTTTACATGCAAAACTTTTAAAAATTCAGCTTTAAATGAAAAAAGGAGAACAATAATGAAAAAATTTCCCAAAATATCAACTTGTCTATATCTTTTATTTCTTGCCTTCTATTCTGATCTTATTCCTGTTTCCTTTCTTTTTTAAAAATATGTTATAAAATAGAGCTTATTTTTATATCGTTTGATTTTTAAGAATACTCCTGTTTTGAAAAACCCTTTGTGTGGAAGGACCAACAATGGTGCTCCCATCCATGAGAATTGTGTAAAGAGCTTTGGGTGGGATATACCCCTTGGTGTCCTTCGTTGGGAGATTTCTGGAAACATAACTAATGTGCTGGCAGAACTTCTAAGTGACCACAGAATGGCATTTTGGGTAATCTGGTGCAATGGGTTGTATTGTGTTATATGGAGATATGCTAATTTGACTGTTCCTTAAAGGGTCTGGTGTGAGCTTCTCCTTAAATAAATTGGTATGAGAGGATTGGTTGTAAATGTCCTAGGACAGTAAAAATCTTGTGTCAATTTGACAGAAGTTATGGAGACAGGAAGAGAGGGACCTCCAGAATATAGGGAGCCTGGAGAAGCCAGCCCATGTGTCTGGGGACCCCCTCCTCCCAGTCAGGGAATAGGGCCCTGCAAGGGAAGAGGCCTGAGGCTGAGAGATAGGAGAAGAGGCAATTCTTCCCCCCGAGGAACTAGGAGAATGAAGTTGTTCCAACAAGGGGATTTCTTCAAGTAGCACCAGAGTGTGGAGGCTAACCAAGGAGGACCTGCACAATGATCCAAAAGAAAGGTGAGTAGCAAGGGAACCATGAGTAAAAATGAGGGGGTATGGTGGGCGTAGCCTCCAGGAGTCAGGGATGTGAACCCCATGCCCCTCATTGGAGTCTGGTTTTGAAAAAGAAGTGGAATCTGAAGAATGGGATTCACCTGACCATTGGGTGATAGGTTTGGCTAGTATGTGGGAAAGAATCAGATACCTGCAGAGTGAGGATCTGATGAGTATTGACGTATTAAAGAATGTAAGTCCTTCATTCTGCTAAATAGAATTTGGAGACAAGTACAGGAGTAAAGGATGTAACAACCAGGGCTGGTGTGTCCCATTAGGTGAACTAGGCGGTCACCTAGGGCGTCAATCATTAGAAGGCAGTGAAGAGCAGCCATGTGGGGCTGTGAGCAGAGCCTATCTCACTTGCGGCCAAGAGGAGTAGAGACTCAGAGGGCCACGAGAAGTGCCCATCCTGCTCATGGCCCAGAGAAGCACATAATTGGCTGGCTGCGAGCAGGGTCCATCCTGCTCGCTGCCAAGAAAAGCAGACACTTGGCGGGCCATGAGCGGCATCTCAGTGAATGAGGTCACGGCCGAGGCCAGGTCCGGGACCGAGGAGGCGGAAGGGGGGCAAGTGGTTTACCTAGGTTGCATAACATTCTTGTACTGGCCCTGAAGATAAATATGTTAATGAGGGGAAAGTGTTATTCTGAGTTCTGGGATACAATGTATTGCCCATGGTACTGAATGTTTAACTTGACTTGAACGCTGAGAAATGTAGTACACTTTATATTCCCTCTGTAACTAAGTTCTATAAATAATTATTGGCTGGACATCCCAGAAAATAAAGATGGGTGTTTGATTGGGCCTGGAGTTGTGCAAGTTTTGTTAGAACCTCCAGGGATGCCAGCACCAAATATTCTAAAAGACACTGGGTTCATGGAAGGGAGGGTATTCTGTAGCCTCCTGACCCCAGTCCAGTCCATTGTTTCTAGCTGTGTTCACTTCACCATCTGCATGACCCCCTTTCTGTACTCACCAAATAAATTAGAGAGACTGATTTGTAGCCCCAGATGTGTCAGATCCTCTCATTATTTTATATGCCCGAGCTGGGATTACTGCTGTTAAAGGTTGTATTCATATATTGTTATGAATTCATATTTATACATACAGACAGCTCAGTTCTCATGGATCCCATAGCAGCCTCCTGGTCTTCCTGCTTTACCCACTGGGCCTCTAGGCCCAGATAGCGGGATAGTGGACTGCAACCAGCAACAGCCCTTAGCAACTTCTTATGATCCTCTTCCCACAGTCTCGGAACAACATTAGCAGAAGCATTCACTGTGGAAATAGAGAAAAAAAGAATCATCATCCTTGTCCCCCACAGGGGGTCTTCCTTCTTTCTTCATGAAGAACACTTCTGATTTAGAAAGAAAGTGCATATTTAGCCCAGATAATACTAAGATGGGCTCCTGTGGAGACTGCATACTCTCTATTCCTACCCTGTGGGGCTTGCTATTGCTATAGCTACTACTAGTTACATTTAGGAGAGAGGAGATGAGAGAAAGAAAGGATTTTGTGTTTTCCACCTTGCTGCACCAAATGCCTGGAATAGCTAGCCTGAATGGGCTTACATTTTCGAGGCTGATTTAACAATTATACCTTGGATATCTTTGATTATGGCTTTCTTGATTTAACCATTTCTATAATAATGCAAAGATTTTGTTACATGTTTTGTATGTATGTCTTGTCTTGACTAGATTGTAAGACCCACGGAACAGGGACGGTTCCTTAAATGTCTGTACGATGCTGCATACATCATAAATAATAGTAATAGTAGTAATGGATACTGGACTGGAAAGAAGATTTGAGACTTCCAGAGAGGTATAATATAATGGCAGAAAAAGGGATAAGAGGGAGAGATAGAAGGTTAGGAGGCGTGAGAGATAGACGGGGTAGATGAAGAGTTGGTAGAAGGGTAAGAATTGGGTGATAGTTTGACAAGGGCATGGAATGAGACAGATAAGAAGGAAAGAGGAAGATAGAGAAATAAGAGATATAGAATGAGATTGAGAGTCAGTGAAAGAAGAAGTGGTGGAAAGGACAATTAGAGGTGGCGATAGGGGGAAGAAATGTGAAGAAGATGGATAGAAGCAATATGAAAGAGAGAATAGATGTCAGAAAGCCATATGAAGGAGAGAGATGAGATGTCAAAGATATAAAAAGGAGAGATAAAAGAAGGCAAATGAAGTAAAATAATTAGTAGAAGGCAGACTAGATGAAAAACCTGACAAAGGGAAAAAATATTATTTTCACCTTAAAACATGACCTTTAAAAAGATAAGTGTTATGGCTCGGGTCCAGGCTGGATGTAGGGAACACCATTCTCAGAGTTGCAAATGACTGCAGGGCAAGGCTAGGATTGGTTTTCCACCTAACCTGTCCCCTCCCCCACAAGTTGAACTCTTGGGTTCTGGGGGCTAGCAGTTCTCTATGGCAGTACATCATGGTGCATTGGAGCAAGGCTTGGATAGGCTGGTAAGGCTGGGGCAAGGGTTGGATAAGCAGGTAAAGCTGGAGCAAGGCTTAGATAGGCTGGTATGGCTGGAGAAAGGTTTGATGTCACTGGTAAGGCTGGAGCAAGGCTTGGACAGGAATAGAGTGCAGGTAAGGGTAGGAACTGAGATTCAGACAGGTATCAGAGTGCAGATAAGGGCTTATGTACAGCCTATGTGCAGGCAAGGACTGGAACTGGAGCTTGAGTGCAGGCAAGGACTGGAACAGGAGCTAGACTAAGACTGAACAGGATAGGGCAAGACAAGGATAACATGGAACATGGAAAATAAATGCCCAAAAGCAATGTTAGGCAGGGGAGGGCCGGATGGGAAGACAATGGAAAGGCATAGATATGTCACAGAGCAAGACAAGACTTATTTAGGCCAGAAGATAAGGCAAGGAGTAAGAAGGCCCTTAGGCCACAAGGCAAGGCAAGAAAAAGAAAGGCCTGGAGGCTGCAAAGCAACAATGATTAGAGCATGAAGTCAAAGGTGACTCGATGCAAAAGTGAGGAGGGTTTGGCAAGGCTGTAATATGTAGGACTGAGGCTTGGGTGTGGTGCAGGCAAGGAGGAGGAGCTTGGCAAGTCTGGAGACTTGATTTGCTGAGGACTCCTATTGGAAAGGAGGCTTCACCACAAGCTGTTTGATGAGCTATGAGGAGCTGATGGGGGATAGCACGGAACAGAGCTCCGAAGAAACCTCTGCTGGTGGGGAGGCGTCATAGTCAGAGTATGAAGAGGCTGCATAGCAGGTGAAATCATAACAATAAGTTATTTTCAAAATAATTTAAAATCAAATATTAATTTCAAATTGTTGTAATTATATATTGATGCATTTTTTTCAATTGTGTTCAAATTTTTCTACATGATAATTAAATAGGGCTAACAGAAGTAGAACAGTATCATATCTCCTGCCCTATTTAGCCTTTTCTGGAAAGGGTGCATGCTGTAAAGTTTTCTTCTGCTCTCTTTCCCCCACCCCCACCCTCCCCGGCAGTCCTTTTGTAATCAACAACCTAAACCTAAGGTTTTCTGCATTTTCAGAGAGATGCTGGTGTGTAGTTATGATCAGGGACAGCACAGAAGCAACTCCCTGAGGAACTGGAACCCATAAGGGTAGATGTACCTCGGTAGATGAGCTATCAAAACACATTAGGCATTAATAACCCCGCAGCTGTGAAATATAAATCTGAACAAAAAGAAGAAAATGATTTTTGTCTGTTTCAGCTGCTAACTGAACAATCTAAAGCAACTCCTAGAAGAGCTGCTTTTAGGATCCATTTGCTTCCATCATTCCATAACAGTTTTATTGCATAAACTTTCTTTATTCCAGTCGACAAAAACAACATTACTTTAATGTTCTTATCAAATCAAATGGAATAACACACAGTAAATACAGAGAGCTAGAAACTTTCTTAGAAAAATAAGGGTATTTTCTTAGAGTATATATATATATATATATATATATATATATATATATATATATATATAATGATTGAAGCTGCCTCTACATTAATATTAAGATGTTAGCGTAAACAGCAACAATTTCAGGTGGGTTTCAGCTTTGGACTTTTTCCAAGCACTTGAATATATGTGTAGTTATAAAGTAAGTCAAAACAGAAAAACAGTCCTCTCAAAAATTTTTATATACCATAAAATGTAATCCCAATTATTCAAAATTCCTCTAAGCAAGCTTATTTACACTCTTACTGAACTATGAGGCCTATGTTAAACTCGATACATATGGGATGGATTTTCAAAGATTTTCTGCTCAACATGCCAATTTTAATGTGGGCATTATCTTTGGGCCTAAAGCCTGATTTACTAAACCATATTATGAAAATGAGGTTTAATAAGGGTCCGTGGTAGCTTGGGAATACCGGCTTGGGAAACAGCCAGAAGGAATAAGGGTGCAGACTCAGTCTGTTTCCTTTCTCTGCAATCTAATTTGCAGTGAAAGAAGAGTCAAACAAATGGGCAGAGACAGTACAGTGCGCTCCGACGGAGCGCGTTTTCCCTTACCCCTTATTCAGTAAGGGGCCGAAAACCCGGGACGTGCGTATGTCCCGGGGCTTGAAAAAGGGGAGGGGCGTGGGTTGGGTGGGGCAGGGCAGGGGTGTGGCCAGAGGCTGGGGGATTGCGTGCTGGCACTTGGCCGGCACGTGCAACCTAAACCTGCCCAGAGTCAGGCGCAACTTAAAGGTAGGGGGGGATTTAGGTAGGGCTGGGGGCGGGTTAGATAGGGGAAGGTGCATGGGGGGGGGTCAAAGGAGTGTTCCGATTTCGGAGTGGCCTCAGAAGGAATGGGGAAAGCCATCGGGGCTCCCCTAGAGCTCAGCGTGCGCAAGGTGCACAAGTGTGCACTCCCTTGTGTGCGCCAACCCCGGATTGTATTACATGCGCATGGCTGCGCACACATGTTATAAAATTGGGCGTAGATTTGTGCACGTCAGGTTACACGCGCAAATCTACGCCCGCGCGTAGGTTCGAAAATCTGTCCCTGAGTGAAAAAGTACTTCCTATGATTTAATTTAAATCTGCTCTCTCACTCTCTTTCCCTCTCTCTCTCTCACTCTCTGACCTTAAACATGGTCCCCCCAGTGGTTGTATGTAGGAAATACATCAATTCTGGCAGTTATCGCAATTTGTGCTAAGATAGCATTTTGCATAGGTATTAGAGCAAATTGCAATAAACTACCTATTATTTTATTTATTTATTTATTTATTTATTTATTTGATGAGTTTTATATACCGTCATTCGGTAGAGCCATCATAACGGTTTATTACCATAAAACACACCCCTTTTCCTATCGCATGCGATATTTAGTGCATTTTGATAAATCCAGGCCAAAGTGAAGAAGTGAATTGGCAATTGGTAGGCTGCCTGAAAATACTCATGACAAATTTATCACCACATTTGGAAACCCACATATCCAAAAAAGAGACACATTGTGAATGTACAGCATAAGAAAAGTACAAGTTAACACCACATGAGTTAAAAAATGACAACATTGAAAGAGGGTATCCATCATGCCACGCCACACCAAAAACATATCATCGATGTAGCACAGCCACACTACTACCTGAAACCAAAAAGATTTGTACAAAAATATTTGACTCAAAATTTGACACATATAAGCAGGTGATATTGGGGGCCATATTGGCTCCATAGCTGTCCCCTTCACCTACTGAAATAATTATCCCTGAAATAGAAAATACTTTATTGTTAGATACAAGGTGTCTAACTGCATAAAAAACTCCTCATGTCTCCTGTCAAGGGTGTCACCAACAATTTGAATTGCCTCCTTTTGGGGTATATTTGAGTATAGCAAATCAATATCTAGAGTCACCAACAGAACATCCACCATACTAGCAGATATACCATTTGAAATTCATAAGATTCATATGGACTATTAATAAATGCATATTAAATGCCTGCATTAGTGCTGAATATATATATTAAAGTGGTGTTAATGTGTATCAATGATAACATGATTTATTTATTAACAGTATTTTTTTGTATTTACATTCAAATGAGCTGATAAAAATACATTATGCTAATCAGCTCTTGTAAATGTAACATGATTCACATTAATGTAAAAATCAGGGTGAATGCTGTAAATAGCACAAACGTTTAACTACACCTCTATAAGTATAGAGGTAGATTTTAAAAGCCTTGTGTGCAAAAGCAGCCACATACATGTGTAAGTGGGCCGTACAGTACCCCTAATTTCCTCACAGCGTGACTTTGTTATAGCTCCTCAGTGGACATCAGAGTCTGGTAAATGGGAGAGCGAGAGAGAGACTATAGGGCTCAGCCTGACACTCAATATATGGACCATTGAAAGGGAGCACTTTGATTCGGGGTGAGTTTTCGGGATGTGGGTTGGGGTTAGGGGGCTGGTGTTACAGAAACACTCAGAGGTATTTATTGTAAAATTGACATCGTTAAAGATTTTTAGACCTTATAAGCAATGAAAATTATAACAAGAGGGGTTGATTTGTACCCTGCAGTCTCTGCTAGCTGCATTGTACACATCAGCTCCTTTTCATCACTTATAAGGACTAAAATTCTTCAATGATGTAAATTTTACAATGAATGCCTCTGAGTGCTTCTGTAAACCCCCCCCCCCCCAAACCCCAGCCCACTCCCGAAAACTCACCCCAAATCAAAGTGCCCCCTTACAATGGTCCATATAATGAGTGTCAGGCTGCACCCTTAAAGAGTCTCTTTTTCTCTGCCTTTCTCTCTCTCTTTTGTGTAAGATATGTCTGTAAAGGCTGCTGACATAAGTGTGTGAAGAGTATTTTAAAATAGCTAGTAGCTGCCCTTTTAAATTCTACCCGATAAAGGTTGTTCATTAGAAGCACATGATAAAATGCATTTTTATTGTGCATTATTGCAGTACTTGAATGCGCTTTACATTGAACAGTGTCAAGCCGTTAGTGAACACTGTGTTCAGCTTGCTGTAATAACACACGTAAAAAATGTGCATTGCTTTGATCATTCAAACACGATTTAGTAAATAGGCCCCCATAGATGCTATATTGTTGATAGGCGTGGTAATGAGGTTTTGTAAAATCCAAAGTGTGCAGACTGAGAATCTGGAAGCAATCAAGCTTATCCTCAGCAAATGTATTGGTCTATTTTGTTTGCCAATCAATCCACTGACTAATTGGTGCACTGGGTTGGGAGAAAGAGGGAAAATATTTTCCTTATTAAAAAAAAAAAAAGACAGTTTTAAACTCAGTGAGCTGCTTACATCAAGTATTAAAGTCAGCTTCTGTTTCAGTGGTGGATCTCTTCTGTAACAAATATTGCATACAGTGGTTGTCAGTGGAGTACCATATGTATCCTTCAAGCTTGCGCAGGAGGGAATTCAGGGGAGGTGCTATATAACAAGAGGAGATGCTATATAACAAGTTATAATCCTTCTAAAGCACATATTGGTAAATTTTAAAAGGAATGTGCCTGTGCCCATAAAAATAGACCTCATGGTATAAATTACATGCTATAGAGACCTCTGTATGTAGTCAGTCTGTCACTCTATATATATATAGGAGAGGCACTTTGAACTGGGGTGGGTTTTTGGGAGGTGGGTAGGGGTTAGAATATGTCTGTTACAGACATATTCAGAGGGATTCATAGTAACATTGACATCAGTAAAGAATTATAGTCCTTATAAGTGATGAAAAGTCTAACAAGAGTTTGTACAGTGGAGTGCTAGCTCATCACAGCAATTTGTATTTCTAGTAGTTAACAGTAAATTTTGGTCAGGACAGATTAAATTTGTCTATATATCCAGACACACATTTGTCTATAGTTTTCTTCTTAGTGAGGATAACTTTCAAACACATGCACATGGCAACATATTCATGCATATACGACCACGAACAGATCGATACAAGTATTTTATAACATGCGCATATAAAATTATCTTGCAACATAAGTGCATATCTACGCGCAAATACGTGTAAAGCACTGAAACCACATATATCCGTGCACTGAACATGTGTACTTTTCCTTTCCATTTAAAAAAAAAAAAAAAAACATGCTTAAAGGTGAGTTTTAAAAGCCTGGCATGCGCCTTAAATAGGGGATGCGCGAATAAATTGGGCCTGCGCATGCCGAGCAGATTTTAAAAGCTGCCCGGGTACACATGTATCTCCCACAATGAGTACATCTCCAAAGTTTTTGAAAAGGAGCAGAGCGTGGTCTGGGCAGGGCATGAGTGTTTCAGGGTGTGAACCAGAGATGTGCACTTAAAATACATACGTGCCCCAGCGTGCGCTTACTTCTGCTATAGATGACATGTAAGTTAAAAAAAATGAAAGGATCTAGACATTTCTAAGGGGTTTAAAAGGGCCTGTGTTATGTTTTATAAGGTTCGAGTGGACCCTTGGACACTGTGGCAGCTGACCACATACACGGGGGGGGGGGGATTCCCGTGAGGGGCCACAGGTCAGGCTCAGCTCTGGACACACAAACACAGATTATATCTTTATTTAGACAGTTTGTGAAGCCACCAGAGGTGGCGGTAGTGAGTAGAAGATGGAGCCTGGCTGGGCTAGTATTCCCCAGGGCGCTGGAATAGTGGTTCCTCTGCTAGCAGTGCTGTAGTGAAAAGAACTGAGAGAATGAGTACAATAAGACATTCAGAGTCCCCAGTATGGAGAAGTCCCGAGATAGGAAGAGCTGGCCTTCGAGGAGCGAGTACCAGATCCCTGGGAGCAGAGACTCGTTGGCAGGTAATCAAGCAGCAGTTCCACGAAGGAGATGGCACTGGTGCTGGAATGGAGGCAGGCCCTTGAGGAGCGAGTATCTGGTTCCAGGGAAACAGCTCTGAGAAGTAGATGGTAGTAGTACTCACAGATGGTGTCTGTAGCGAATCCTTCCAAATAGAAGAGGAGTTGGACACAGGCAGCGAGTCCGGGAACATGGGCCCTCGAGGAGCGAGTACCAGTTCCTGATAGTGACCTGAAAGAAGCAGAGAGGCCCCCGAGGAGCGGGTACCCCTCGGAGGCAGAGTAGCTGGGTACGGAGCGCGAATCCCATCCGTAGGAAATCCTTTGCTAACTCAAAGGCTAGCAAGCACTTGATTACCCCTAGACCATCCCTTTTTTACACCCATATATGTGCACACAAAAGTGAAAATTTGTGCTTATTTTTTACTTTTATAAAATATGGAATGCAGGCATAGATGCTGCTTATGCATGCAAATGCTCATTGCATAATGCTTTGAATATTTATCCCAGTGTCTAAATTTTGATGTCTTTTGATAGGTATCTATGCCTAACTCAAAAGCCAAAGGGCTTCATCTCCCCTGAGAGCCCTGCATTCATTGTCTCACTCTATACTATTGTAATGTATTTTTTTGGGTTTTATTTTTTTTTTTTTTGCAGATCCCTTAGCATTTGAACTTGATTCCCTGGCACCAAATTAAGACTAAGTGTGACTCTCATGGCTAAGGAGATTTTTTTTTATTAATTTTAGGTTGCTGGTTCATTTTCCAGTTCCCTTTATTATGTTACTGGAGGGCAACACACCCTTCCTTCTTAGCACAGCCTCTGATCAGGACATGAAGTTTGGAATCCCCGCTGGTCTGCAGGCCTGGATCTAGGGTAAATGGTGCCATGGGTGAAAATTGTCCATGGTGCCTCCCACCACACCAAATCATCCCCATTACACTTTCTCTCTTCTCTCCACTCAGATGCTGTACACATGCATTTTTACACTGTCTTCCTCCTCTGCATACCTTTCCCGAGCATCCTCAGCTGCCATTGTTCCCAGGGCCTTAACAAAGAGGTGAAAAAATACAGAAAATGTAGGTGACAATGAAACATTTTTACAAGCTGCGGAAATAATTTCCCCTTTTTTCCCCCCTTTTCATATTTTTTTGTTTGTTTTTCTTCTTCTGTGTTTTTTTTTCAGTTTTGCTCCTCAACTCTTTTCTATATCTTCATTTTTCTATTTACCTATTCATTTGTTGTTTTCTCCCTGCATCTAGTCACTAATCTCACCTTTCCCTATTTTTGACTCCCTCCAGTTACTCTCCCCCTCCCCTCCCTCAGGCATTCTATTCCCCCTTCCTACCTCTCCTCCCTCAGGCATTCTATTCCCCCTTCCTACCTCTCCTCCCTCAGGCATTCTCTCTCTTCCATCTCCTCTCCCTTCCTCCAGGCATTCTCTTCCTTTATCTCATCCCTCTTCTCAGTAGCACCTCAGGATCTCCACTCCCTCGCACAATAGCTTCCCCAAGATTTCTCCAGTCACCCAGTAGCATTCCCAGTATCTTCATATCACATCCCCCTCAGCAGCACCTGAAGATTCTCATTCCCCAGGCTCTGTTGACCACAGCCAATTCAAAGAAGTTTTCTTACTTCCTCGTTCTTCTTACTGGAGAGGCTTCAGTCATAGTCATGTCAATATTTAGCATCACTTAGCCAGATAAGTTTAGACTTATTTGACTAAGTGTCACTGATTCAATATTTGGCCATATTCAGCGGAAGCCGCTTAGCTGGATAACCATTTATTTAGATAAATAGCTGGCTAACAGGGTCATTCTTTTCTTTATTCTAGGATGGGCCATTATCGCACGTATTAGGGCCTTATCGCATGTGATAACGACCGCATTGCGGCAATCCCATGCTAATTAGGGGAAGGGGAGGAGTATGGGTGGGATTATGGCCCAGCAGCACTGCTGGCAATAATGATTTCCACATTATCGCTGGCAGCACCACGGGAAATAACACTACCTTTTCCCGAGGCGTTATGGGGGCAATAGTGTGTGGTGCAGCCTCACTGCGGTGGGCGAAACCGCACTGCTGCAATGTGGCCGACTGCCGCCTATCGCCACCACCCTTGTTTTTTTCATGACTCATCAGTCTGCTATAAAAATAGCTGAATGATGAATCTAGGGGTTAGTGAGGGGTGGATGGTGGCATTCCAAGGCCATGCTACTTATTCAACTAACCTACTGCTTGAATCACTAAGGCTTTTCTACCATTCTGTGCCTATGGGAAAATGCCTTGATGAATCAGACCCTGAGCTAGATAAGTACCAATACTGAGCCTTATCTAGCTAACAGTCATTCATCAAAATGTATTATGGTGTTAATGCCCGCGATAACAGCATAGCACTTGCGTTAATATTATAATGCACATGATAATTGCCATACCGCATGGCATGAATGCACATTTTTGAAAGGGGTGGGATTTTGGAGGGATTAATGAAAATGCAATAGCGTGCCTTATGCAATGGCATGTTTTTGAGCTGCATGATATGCCTGGAACAGCTGTAATGCAATTTGCTATAAAGATTACAAATTGCATTTTGGCTATTACTGAGTTTGGGGAGGGAGAGGGGAAGAAGGAGAGGGAGAGAGAGCGCCTCTGGGCAGCCTGTCACAGTATTCAACTATTTATATCACTATTGGAGGGCCAGCTAATAAGTCTAAGTGAAGTTTTGGTGGAGGTTTAGGATTTGGGGGCTAGTTTGACATGCAGAGTGAAACCCACGAACACCACAGTACACCTCGGTAAAGATCTGACATCATTTGGAGTGAGGAAAGTCTCACAAAGATGAGATTTCTACAATCTTCTCTAACCCTAGCTTGATGGACTCTATAATAGGGGACCATGATAATTTTAAAGTTACCACACTGTGTGCTATTTTAGTGCTTTACATAGGTATTTTATTACAATGCATGATAAATTTATCATGCCTGTGAAATTTTTACTTTGCAAATTGCTGAGAGAAAGAAAGAGAGAGCCTCTGTTTAAAGTCTTCATAGTATTCAACTATTTATATCATTCTAGGAGAGCCATCTAATAACTCAAGGTGATGTTTTGATGGTTGGTTAGGGTTTTGGGACCAGTTTGACATGCAGAGTGAGATGCAATAACAGCACAGTACATCTTGGTGAAGATTTGACGTAATTTGGCATGAGGAAAGTCTCACAAAGATGAGATTTCTACAATGTTCTCTCATGTTAGCTGGATGGACTCTATAACAGGGTACCATCGAGCTAGGGCTGGTAAACAAATAGTAAAATGTTGCATGTATTAGCTAAAAGCAAGCTTCACACTTTACATTATAAATTTGGAGATACTGATGAAACCACTTACTGATGTGTTATCCCCTTTGAAAATAATGATGTGCTTTTATTGGTAAATGTGGTACAAATTTTGCAGCAGTTACAATAAGTGATCTTCTGATTGCTTGTTTTCAAGGCCAGGTTTAAGATTTTGGCATGCTTAGACAGAATGCCAGAGTGGCACCTCTATTGTGTGTGCTGGTACATGACAGAAGAAGGCTTATCCTTGGCCTGGATATTTGGCACCTTCAAAATTTGGTACCCTAGGCAGTATCTGGACCTGCTTGTTTCTTTAATAAGCCATTTTCTTTGACAATCACTCAGCATGAAATTGAAGTTCATGCTAATATCAAAGTACTTTGTGATCAAAAAATTTGCAGCTATTTCTCTGATGATGATGATGATGATGATAATGATGCCATTTTTTGACCTGCTAGTTTCTTCCTCTACCTCTGGACTTGCAGCTCAATCAGAACATCCTCTACTGAGTTACACCCTCACGAGGCCTTCATTTCCTTACTTTTGCATCCCCCTTGTATCTCAGTCCAGCCATTGCAGGAACAGACCTCAGCCAGGGACCACAAAATATGGCTCCCCCATAGAACATGCCTGACACAGACCCTAAGTCTGAAACTAGTTGACACTACAGAGTAAGTGATGAGACTCTTTCTCCCCAGGGCGTCCCCTCCCCCCACTCCACCCCTGGGGCTATGAATGCATCCTCCACAATATTCTTAGCCCTGGAAGGCCCAGAGAGTAGAAACCTGGTCCAGGACTTCTGCACAGCGGTGTAATGTCATTTTTACATGTAACAACCAGGTGTATATCACATGTGATGTAGAATTGGGACAAACTGGTACACTATGAAAATTTACCACATGGAGATGTTAATGCCTGCTAAACAGACTGAACATATGTTTATTATTTCATCCATACAACACCAGAGCCAAACTGCACTCAGCAACTAAATTACAACCACAATAAGTGCAGAAATATTGCATAGTCCATAAGCATTCAATAACTGTTCTTTATTGTTCTTATACTCCGGCAACTCAACTGTTTTACATTAAGCTTTCTATCAGCATAACTCAATGGGTCCCCCGACACGGTCCCGTGTTTCGCCGAGGCTGAGGACATGCTTTTGAACTATTGATTTACATCTACTGTCCCTCTCGACACAGCCTCAGTGAAACACGGGACCGTGTCGGGGGACCCATTGAGTTACACGGATAGAAAGCTTAATGTAAAACAGTGGAGTTGCCGGAGTATAAGAACAATAAAGAACAGTTATTGAATGCTTATGGACTATGCAATATTTTTGCACTTATTGTGGTTGTAATATTATTTCATCCATAAAATGTTTATTGTAACTTGTGCAGAAGGTTATAGTGGTAGGCAGATAGCGATGACAGAGGACATTTATGGAAAAGAATCCTATCTCGCCAGTTTTTCAAATGCTTTGTTTTCTGCATATAATTTCAAGGGGTTGCAGTAATAAAATACACTGCTGAGATAGGTTATTAAAATATTAGTCTGGAATAAAAGTACTTCCATTTCCTTTAATGTTATACTTTGCTTTACTAGATCCCTTTTAATGTCTTGTTTTCATCTACATCCTGTATCTAGTTCTTGTCAAACTACAAATCTTTCAAGTAGTTGTTTTGCCAATGTGCTATATATTGTGCTGTGCAAGGTATATTTAGATTTGCCTCATACTTCTTTGAAGAGCTACTCTTATGATCCCTCAGTGCCTCTAATGAGCTGCATGAATCTGATTTATAAATTTGATAAGTACAATTCAGGGCTTGTATTTTTCATAGTATGGAGTTCAAGAGTGCTTAATGTTGCCAAAGAATAAAGAGCATCCATTTTTCCCCGCAGGGACAGTAACATATGTGCGCACGTTTTCCGGCTCACGTCCAGAGAGGCGTTCATTTTATAGCATATGCGAGCATATGCATGCATGATATAAAACAGCTTGTATGCGCGTACATGTGTGCGCAATTTTAAATGGACGTGCCCATGTGCACGCAAAAGCCGCTTCTACTGCCTAAGTGAGGGAATTTTATGCTTGCCGACGCCATTTGCCAGTTTCCCCAGTTTGTTCCCAGTTCTCCCAGTTTAGGGATAGGACTTGAAACCCCCCTTAATTTAATAGCCACCCTTCCCCCTGTTAGCCCCAACCCTTAAAACCCCACTGCCTTGCCCATAATCTTTTGTGTTACTACTTCACGCCATCCATAGCAGATGTAAATTTATATGGCAGGGGACCCCAGTATGTGCACGGATGTGTAAGAATTTATGCACACATTTCTCAGCCGGGCTCCGAAATGCTCTCACTCTGCCCAGATCATACCCATGTTTCACCCCTTTTAAAAAACTTTATACTTGTACGTGCAGCAGGAGATATGTACATTATCGGACAGCTTTTAAAATCCACTTGGCGCGCCGGCTCAACTTGTGCCCATGTCTCCCAGTTTTAGTGTGCTCAGGGCTTTTAAAATTTGCTTTTTAGTAAACAAGCAAGCAGAAAAAGAACTGGTAGGGCTGTATTTTCCGTGTAACAGAAATTATATTAATATTTAGGATGTAATAGTGACCTAGGATTTTTTATAAACTGACACGTACTTCTGTAGTTTAAATCTGGGCTTTGATTTGACTTTTGTTTCAGGAGCTTTGGACAATGTGATAGTTTCTTGTATTAAATGAATGCATTTTTTACTTTTGAAAATTTAAATTGTACACTCTTATTTGAAGTTTATTGAACATTGCATTTGCATATTATTTTTACTTTGCTTTGTCTTCTTAAATGGTGAAAACCAGCTACAATTAACCATCAATCTAAGACTTTTAATCAAGATAAAAATAATCTGTATAGTTTAATAACAAAAAAATAAATAACAAAGCTGGAGCCAGTCTGGTGGTGGCTCAGTGGCAGTATTACTCCCTGCCATATAAAGGACCTAGATTTGAATGCCGGGTTAATAGGTTTTCTGTTCCCCAGGTCAGCCAGAGCTAGGAATGCTGCAGAAGCAGTGATCACAGTTTCCTAGGGGAAGGGGTCCCCAGTCATCATGCAGCAGTAATATCTAGTGGCTGGGAAGGCGTATAAAATAAGGGGAGAAAAAATCCTTGGTTAGTTGCTTATCAAGGCTCATGGCACTGGATCCCAGCCCCACCTGATTTAGACCTGGATTTATCAAAATGCACTAAATATCACATGCAATAGGAAAAGGGGCATGTTATATGGTAATAGGTAGTTTATCGCAAAGTGTGCTATCTTAGCACAAGTATTACTGAGATAACTTTTCATACATTGTGGTAAGTACCACAATTGTTACAATTCCTACCTACAACCACTGGGGGGGGGGGGGGAGAGAGAGAGCACCTAGCTATAAGGGGTAGAAGAAAGGATCACATTGTAAGAAGGAGGAGGAAATCTTGTTATGCTTTTATATTCTGCTTCCTATGATAATTTGATCTATTATACCCAATTTATCACCTTGCAATTAAAGATTCTCATTTTGACTTCTCTACCACATAATATTTGTGCGTTTTGGATCCATATTCTTCTATGTAAATGAGAACTTCACTCAAACCACACTGATTATTCAGAGAACAATGCGATAAGGTGCACTATGTTGTGCACACTTGTTAACAAATTGTTGTGCGCACAATTTTTGAGCACAAACTTGACTTCTGATGTAACACATAATAGCTATTACTGCACACAGTACATTACATTTTGGTTCCCAATGCAGAGAGGTGTGTAAAAGCCCTGAAGGTTTAACACAAGATATATCATGCTGAAAATGTTGCTTCTGGTCAGAAGTGAAGAGAAATTAGCTCATGCCATTTCAGACACAGGAATTAAATTTCCAAACCATGAATTATAATTTGGAAACGTTGTGTGCTCATCAAAGATTATTTGTGTGCATACAACATGATTTATACACATTAAGCATCTTTCATGCACACACAGCGTTCCCACTGAACATTGGTTTGCAGAATAAACTGGCCCTATCTCTGGATTTGCAAAGATTTGACAAAGCTCAATGGGAGAAGAGGGATGGAAAAAATGGCAGAAGCCTCCTTTACGGTTCCCCCTTCCTGCTCTGGAGATTGAACTGGATTTTGAGCCCCTGAGTGGGGCCTCATTCGGTTGCCTCCTGTTTCCTTCAGCAGCCTGAGATGCAGTCAAGCACAGCCAAGGTAGTAGGGGGAGGCAGAAGATGCCTCCCAAGATCCCAGAGGAGGAGGAGGAGAATGAATACAAGGAGAAGGAGGCTGCCATGGCATTGCTACTGCAGTTGCTGCCTCCTGCAGCCCATGGGTGCCAGAAAGCTACCAATGCCCCCGTTTCAGTGCTTTGTTGCTCTCCCTGGCTGCTGGATCTGGGCACTCACTGCTGAGCAAGGAAGGCTTAGCATGACCTTGACCCACAGCCATTGACAGTGGAGAGCAGCAGCGGAGGAATCACTCAGCACAGAGGAATGCCTGGGGGAACTTGCTCTATGCCAACCTGATCACCCGTGCCATTGAAAGCAAGGGGCTTTAGACTGGGATTCCCCGACTATAAAAATGCATCTGCATTTGGGAAGGATACTTTCATGCTTCTAGCAGAAACAGCATCACCCACTCTTCCATTCAGCCTCTATTTCAAAAATCTCCCTCACCAAATTAACTTGAGTTTGTGTGCACTCTTTCAATTAGGCATACATTTTCAACTGCCTATGCATTAGCATACCATTTGCTTGCTGCACTGGGAGGTGTGGTTTTTTTTTTTTACTGCTGGTTAAAAAAAGTGCCCTGAATATTGGCATGCAGTTTTACTGAAAACCTTATTTCATTGGACTTTAGTGATTCAAGTCATGATCTGGATCACTTTAGGCATACCAGAGTTCTACATTTTGTCACTCAATTGACTCATTCCTAGTTTGTAAATGTGTCCACAAAGACTAAAATGCCACTGATTGCCAAAAGTTCATTTTATGATATTGAAAACTCAGATATGAGAAATGAACTCTCATATATTTAAGTAGCCCTATAGACATTTATTTTTTTATACTATTTGCCTTATATGTGCATAATTTGCAAACAATGCTAACAAAATGGAAAAAGAAAACAAAAATAAAAATACATTTTGTTGGTATCATTTTTTACATTTCATTTTGAAATGACATAAATAAAACCAGCCTGTTTTGCTGCTGTTTCATTTTTCATGTCATTTCAAAATGAATGCACATTCCTAGTTGCACATTTCCAGAAGTAAGAGGCGGTGAGCCGCATGCCTGCTGGGCTAATAATTGTTAATGGACCCGTCTTCTGAAAACTATTAACCTTTATCACATCCTCTAGCAACAAACTGCACAAATAAACTCAAAATTGACTGGAAAAAAAACAACCCAAAAAAACTTCTTCAATTTGTTTTAGAGAAGTCACGTGAGCAATGGGCTGAAGCAGATGTGAGTGATCATCTTCAGATGCGACCCCCTCAGAACCTTTGTTTCTTCTGCCCATTGCTTCTAAAATCATTGTAAACTGTTTGCTGCTCTTCAATTTTGGGAACGGTCCCGCTTGCAATGACAACATGATCAGCAAAATGGAGAGGGAAAAGCCGCGGTAGACTAATTCTAATAAAGTGGACACAAATGCAGATGATGCAGTCAGTGGAGAAAACAGTGATGCCTTATTCCAGAAGATAGATTTATTTATTTATTTATTTATTTATTTATTTATTTATTTATTGGTTTTTATATACCGCCGCTCATCAAAGATATCACGTCGGTGTACATGGAATAAAAATACGCAGTTGGTGTACATATAACAGTATAATAATAGCTGAATTCCACAATACATTAAAACAGTAAAATACGGTATCAAGAACAACTTATTTAGCTAATAATAGATAATAAAATAGAGTAAAAATAACTGTGAAAGCACAACTTTATCTAGTATCAAGGCAAAAACTGGAGGAAAGAGAGGGGTGGGGAGCAATATGGAATGGGAAGGAAAGAGAAAGGGTCAGGAAGGAACGGAATATATACATATATACAGAGGGCGAGATCAATAGTTATAAGAAGGTAACAAAAGTACTAGGAGTGAACAGAAGAGGGCATAGATAAACTAAAGTTGAGAGTAATAGTTTAGGGAAAAGATGGAAAGGTTGACAGACTAAGAGAGGGAGTAATAAGAGTTAAGAAAGATCATGTGAGTTAGTATCATGTTAGGAACAAGAGAGTTAAGGGGGAACACGTAATAATCAAGTGTAGGCTTTAGTAAAAAGCCATGTCTTGAGCTTTTGCTTGAAGGTCTTAGAAGACAGTTCAAGGCGTAAGTCAGTGGGCATAGCATTCCATAGTGTGGGGCCAGCTATGGAAATGGCACGAGCTTTGGTGGATGCATATTTAAATAGTTTAGGTGAGGGGGTTTGTAGTGTAGCAATGTAGGGATTTCTAATTGGCCTATTAGAGTTATTGAATTGAAACGTGTTGGAGGGCCAGTTCATTTCTGGGTTGTGGAGGGATTTGTGAATGAGTGATAATGTATTGTATACGATAGTGGACAGGGAGCCAGTGTAATTTCTTAAGTATGGGAGTAATGTGTTCCCTTGTAGGTGTATTAGTGAGAATACGAGCTGTCGCATTTTGCAAGATTTGTAGTGGGTTTATGGAATTTTTAGGCAGACCTAATAGTAACGCGTTACAATAGTCAATTTTCGAGAAGACCATAGATTGTAACACAGTACGAAAGTCGGAGAAGTGAAGTAGTGGTTTAAGTTTTTGAGTGTATGAATCTTAAAGAAACACTCCTTAAGGGTAGCATTAATAAATTTTTTGAAGGACATTTGATCATCTAATAGTACTCCTAGATCTCGGACTTGTTGAGAAAAATGTGTGTGTGGTGGAAAAATATTTATTGAGGGTGTAGCATGTAGGGGGGTGGGAGGTGAAATAACCATAAGTTCTGTTTTTGTGGAGTTAAGGGCAAGCTGGATGGAGTTTAAGAGGTTGTTAATTGAGGTGAGTGTGGATTGCCAGATTTCCAGAGTTTTTGGAATGGAGTCAGTAATGGGAATAAGAATTTGTACATCGTCAGCGTACAAAAAGTGAGGTAACTTAAGGTTTGAGAGGAGTTGACAGAGGGGTAGGAGGTAGACATTAAATAGGGTGGATGATAGTGAGGAGCCTTGGGGGACTCCCTGCGCAATGAGGATTTCTTTAGATTCATGGTTGCCAACTTTGACTCTGTAATGTCTGTCGCTGAGGTAGGAACTAAACCATTTGTGGGCATGTTCAGTTATACCAATATCAGAGAGGCGCTCAAGGAGGATCTGATGGTTTACAGTATCAAAAGCAGAAGAAATATCCAATAAAATTAGGAGGTGGGATAGACCTTTATCTAAGCTTTCGATTAGGTAATCGGAAAGAGAGAGAAGGGTTTCTGTACTATGTAATTTACGAAAACCGTATTGCAAAGAACAAATATTAATAATAAAGAAAATATTAATTTATAGTAGGGACCATCATACCACCCTTTTGGTCTTTAGAACGTAATGATGTTCAATCAACAGACTTACAGGGTCTTATATAATCATCGGTCCTTACTTTTTAAAATTTTAAATATAATAAACTCCACCAAAGTATAAATAAACGTTTACTTCCCCTTCTGATATATGTGATCTTGTCAAGCCCGACACGATACCATGTTTCGCCAAAGCTGCTTCAGGAGCTTCATTCCTATCAACGCTTCTCAAGTTCTTTATTTACACTTTGGTGGAATTTATTACATTTAAAATTTTAAAAAGTAAGGACCAGTGATTATATAAGACCCTGTAAGTCTGTTGATTGAACATCATTACGTTCTAAAGACCAAAAGGGTGGTATGATGGTCCCTATTATAAATTTATATTTTCTTTATTATTAATATTTGTTCTTTGCAGTACGCATTGAATTATATTTGGATTGTTTCGTTTTGCTATATATTCGGCTTTTTTGTGTGGAGTGGCTTTAAAAACTGATTTTGATCTGCTTTATGATGAGCTGACAATGGACGTGACTGGCAGTAGAGTTGACACTGTACACAGCACCGTGTGTGTCAGATGCAGAAGATTATATATAGGCCTTGCAGCTGCAGTGAAAATGCTGGAGCAGCACAAAGAGGAACTCACTACCAAATTAGATCCAGGTGCAGCAATGGATGGACTGCCTGAATCATCTCTGATGGTGATTTGATATGGCTCCTGGAATCCTGGTTAAGTACACAGTTGGGCCTGTCAGATATGCATGGCACCTTGCTGTTTGAAGGTGCACATCTTTGGCAGTACACTGACAGAGTGAAAACAGCACCCCCAAGTTGCTATTGTACAGCTGCTCAGTTATGCTCATAAAGCTGTTTCAGGCCCAGCAAAGAAAAGGCCTAATGTTTTATGAAAGTAAAATATTACTGTTTCAAGACTTTTCTTCCAAAGTGGCCTTGGTATGCAGAAAATTCTCAGCTATTTGTCCAAATCTGTTCTTCCAGAAAATCAAATTCAGTCTGCAATATCCAGCAAAACTGAAAGTGTGGCACATTGGACAAGTTTTAGCATTTGATAAAGCAGCAGAAGTCAAGATCTAGTTTAATTTTCACTTTGCAGAGAGCTGAAGGTGCATATCTCGCCAAATTGTGGAGGATTTTTCTGCAGTTCTGTTTTGGTGTGCACTGACTATTTTCTCATGGCAATTTTTGCCTTTGAACTGTATTTGAACTCTTGAATCTTCATGTTCTGGACAGGATTTGATATGTCCAGTCAGTCGAAGGACTCGTGTGATGCATTTACAGTTTTTGTTTGAGATGTGCATTCATTTTAAATGAATTAGACAATTACAATGAAATTATCTAATTCGCCATGGTTAGGGAGAACTGATATTCGAAAGGAATTTTTCCAATAATTCAGAAAAATTCGTATTTCGTGTTAGCGCACACTAAGCCCCATTAGGAAACACTACCTAGTTTTCTAATTTTGGAGTTAGTACAACCTAATAGGACTTAGGGCACACTAACTGGTTGTTAGCAGACACTAACTAAAGTTAGTGTCTGCTAACAAAAAATGTTATCATTAAGTTACAAAATGTGTCATTTGGGTAGTAGTTTGTTAGCTAGAGGTATGGTTCTGCATTCCCATTGGCTGTCTCCTTACTGTCACTTTAGAAGGAAACAGCCAATGGGCTGTTTCCTTCTAAAAAAGCCATTTTTTTAAGATGGCCGGCGCCATCCTAAAAAATGGCGTGGGCCATCTATTGCTCTTACCATGTGACAGGGGCCGACCAATGGCATTGATAACCCATCACATGGTAAGAACAAAGGGCCATCGGTGCCATTTTGATTAGTGGCAGCTAACAGCCTGAGAGGGGGAGATCGCTCCCAGGACCTCACTGGAACACCAGGGACTTTCGGTAAGTCTTGAGGGGGGGTCGGGCACGTCTTGGGGAGTCGGGAGGGTAGGGGGGTTGCAATTAATTAAATTTGAAGGGTTGGGGTGGGTTTGGGATTTTTTTTTTAATGTGCCCTTTCTCCCCCCCCAAAAAAAAAAAAACAATAAGAAAACCGCACAAAATTTTGTGGGTTTTCCTATCATTTTGTCGGCCCCCTGAAACGCGACGAAATAGGAAATATCATCTATATTTCCTATTTCATTGCAAACAAATGCACATCCCATTTACATTATGGGGTGAATTTTAAAATCCTGATGCATACCAAAACCGACTGATACCAAGTATGTCAGGCCGACATGCACCGAGCAGATTTTAAAAGCCGCCTGTGTATGCACGTATCTCCTGGAATGTGCACAAGCCTAAAAAAGGGGCATGGCATGGTCTGGGCAGGGCAAGGGGGGATATGGGAATTCTGGGACTTTAACATGAAATGTGCTCATAAGTATTTACATGCACATGTCCTTATAAAATTGTATGCACATGTACGTGCATTCAGCCTATTTTACACCATGTGCGCAATTATGGATGTATGTTATAAAATGACCACATCCTTTGGTGCAAGCCGGCATATGCGCATAGATATGCGCCCATGCACCAGTATCAAAGTTACCATCCCTGGTGGCAACATCTGAATCTCTGGTTAAAGTTACATGAGCCACTTTAGTCACATTAATTATGTTACTTGGAATGTGGCTTAGTTGAATAAGCCCCTCAAAAGGCATAACTTATTAAGCAATGAGTAAATATATCTTTTCTCTATGAGACCCATCTTACCAATGCTGAACATCAGGAGCTGAGGTATTTCAAGTGTTGTATTCACCTAGAGCACTAAGTGCTGAAGCGTTGCTATCTTGATACATAAAAACACATCATTTCATTGGGAGAATCTTGTTACTGAAGGTAGATATGTGATAGTGGTTGGTAAAATGTATGCTAAGCCTGTGATACTTGCCTCAGTGTATATACCCAATAATAATAATATTTTTTTTTTTGGTCAATATCTTGACAGATCTTTCGCACTTCCAAAGGTACCTGTATATTCTGGGAGGTAATTTTAATTGTGTGGTATATCCCACTCTAGATGCCCTGGGGAATCCGACAAGGAAGAACATGGGGGTCAGATAAAGGTATTCCTTTTATATGTACTCAGTTAGATTTAGTGGTCCTGTGGCATTTTATAAATCCTACAGATACTGAGTTCACACACCTTTGAAAAGCACACGAGACTAGGTCTCAGATATATTATACTAGCAACTGTACCCATTCTACGCCCGGGTGGTGAGCCTTTTTATTGGCACCACTGCTCTTGTTTTGAGCAGAATTTCCCTAGAAATTCACTTTAAGAATGTCCCTTCCACATACAGACACCCTCATGCAGGCTCTCTCACTCTCTGGCACACACACACACATCCCCTCATATAGGCTCCCTCTCTGAAACCCACACTCAAGCATCCCGCACACTCCCCCTCTTACCAACCAAGTTGTCTCTTGCACTCCCCCACACTCCCTCCGCTCTCACACACACACATTCTCTCTCACTGACATCCCCTCCCCTCATGTAGGCTCCCTCTCTCTGAAACCCACACTCAAGCATCCCCCCACCCACCCTCTCTTACCTCCCATGCTCTCTCTCACACCCTCCTCACCCCCCTCTCAGCAACAATGCTCTCTTTTACCCCCCTCTCTCACACACATTCTCTCTCACCGGCATCCCCCCCATGCTCTCTCTCACACCCTCCTCCTCTCTCTCACCCTCCCCTCCCCGACACACATTCTCTCTCACTGGCATGCCGTGGGACCCATGCCATTCACGGCGAAGATTAAGGCCTGGTGCACCGTTCACGGTGAAGATGAAGGCCCAGCTCGCCGTTCGTGGCACATGGGGGCCTTGCATTTTCACCTTGAGCAGAAAATAGCAGCAGAGACCCCGGTATGCCGCGAATGGAGCGCATCCCTCGGCACACGCTCCGTTCGTGGTGAAGATGAAGGCCCGGGTGCCCCGATCGTGGCACATGGGGGCCTTTCCTTTTCGCCACGATCGGCACGCCGGGCCTTCATCCTTGCCGCGAACGGAACGTGTGCCGCGGGACGCGCTCCGTTCGCGGCATACCGGGGTCTCCTCTGCTATATTCTGCCTGTCCCACGATGGTCGCTGTCCTTCATTCCTCTGGTGTGTTTGAGTCTCCAAGGCGGCCAGGGAGCCACCTGTGCCATCTATCCACAGGCTGGGGGAACATGCACGAGCACTGACGGACCCACTACCAAGCCCGATATATTATAGCGCCATCTATTGGCGGGCTGTGGAACATGCACGAGCACTGACAGACCCACTACCAAGCCCGATATATTATAGCGCCATCTATTGGCGGGCTGTGGAACATGCACGAGCACTGACGGACCCACTACCAAGCCCGATATATTATAGCGCCATCTATTGGCGGGCTGTGGAACATGCACGAGCACTGACGGACCCACTACCAAGCCCGATATATTATAGCGCCATCTATTGGCGGGCTGTGGAACATGCACGAGCACTGACAGACCCACTACCAAGCCCGATATATTATAGCGCCATCTATTGGCGGGCTGTGGAACATGCACGAGCACTGATGGACCCACTACCAAGCCCAATATAATAAGGATTCTTTTATGCATAGTGCTTTTTCACATGATGGTTGAAGCTCTCATTATATATGAGCATGCGCCAGTCTGACATTCTTTGGAATCAGGTGTTATATTCAAAGGTGACAGATTGTGGCACATGCCTTTGTGGTTACCTGAAAATATGGAATGTAAGGGGTTCTTTTGCAGGCAAAATGGAAAAAAATATATCCTACTGCTTAATATGCAGCACTTAAATCAACCAATCCTTGTTTGGAAGCAGCAAAAGCCATACTTAGGGGAGATATTATTAGTTATGCTGTAGAAAAAAAGAAGAAATGGACAAAAGATTTTCTTACATTAGTAGCTAAAT
The DNA here is from genome assembly GCF_901001135.1 of Rhinatrema bivittatum. Lineage (NCBI taxonomy): Eukaryota > Metazoa > Chordata > Amphibia > Gymnophiona > Rhinatrematidae > Rhinatrema > Rhinatrema bivittatum. The sequence goes on along the minus strand of NC_042615.1, from coordinate 322,992,749 downwards.
TAGCTTCATTGAAGCAGACTTTATCCCAGATAAATATACCTACTATAAGGGGAAACATTTTGGCTATGCAGCAGGCTCTAAAGAACCTACTACACAGTAGAACTCAGAGGTCTTTATCCTCTTTAAAACAAACATTTTATCTTCATGGAAACAAACCTGGCAAACTGATTTTTCAGTTAACTATGACACAGAGTGGCTCTCGCTTTATTCCCTCCATCAAAGACACTAAGGGAAACATATGTCATGGTGTTAAAACCATTTGTTCAGGTTTTCGAGTTTTACAAACCTTTAAATACAGTGGATAAAGGAGGATGTAGTGGATCAGGAATATTTTTTGAACAGCCTACCCCTGCCGCAACTTTCCCAGGTTCAATTAGACAAGTTAAATGTTCTCTTCTGCACACATGAAGTACAATATGTTAATAGCTCTTTCTCTTCTCCAAAGGCTCCAGGACTTGATGGATTAAACTCCACTTTTTATAGAATCTTATTGTCTGGAGTAGCAGCTGTCCCTTTATGTAATTCATATTCAGTAATGGTGGAATAAAAGTTTAATGTCCAAGACCTTGCAAGAATCAGTTATTACATTTATCCCCAAGACAGGTAGAGATCTAAAAGACCATGCTTCTTATAGACCTATTGTTCTTTTAAACCATGACTTTAAGATTTATGCTAAATTGGCTAAAGACTTAAGACTTGGTTATCTAGACTTGGTTATTTAAACAAGCCTTTCCAGAAACTTACTGATTCAACATAGCAGTTACTGCTGCACAATCACTACTGCACATTGCAGCACAATGTATATAATTGCTATTCTTGCCATTGAGTGACTTATGCCTTGTCTTTCCTTCCCGCAGTTTCAGCACCCCTGTTATATTGTAATTTCTGCTTATATTCACTATGAGGTAGATCTTCAAACGATACGCGAGTGCGTACTTTTTGTTTCTTTTTTTTGTTTCTTTTTGTTTTTGTTCGTAGCTGCGCAAAATCGGCAGCCTGCGCGTGCCGAGCCGCGCAGCCTGCCTCCGTTCCCTCCGAGGCTGCTCCGATTTCGGAGCGGCCTCAGAGGGAACTTTCCTTCGCCCTCCCCCCACCTTCCCCTACCTAACCCCCCCCCCCGGCCCTATCTAAACCCCCCCCTTACCTTTGCGCGTGCCGGCCGGCAGCCCCGCTCCGTGCTCTGGTCCTGGGGGCTGGTCCGGAGGCCTTGACCACGCCCCTGGGCTGGCGCCACGCCCCCGGGCCCGCCCCCGAAACGCCGCAGCACACCCCCGAAACGCTGCGTTGTTTCGGGAACGCCCCGGACATGCCCCCTCCCGCCCCTTTTCGAAAGCCCCGGGACTTATGCGCGTCCCGGGGCTTTACGCGTGCCGGCGGCCTATGCAAAATAGGCGCGCCGGCGCGCAGGCCTTTTAAAATCCGCCCCAATGTTAATATATTAAGTTACTGCACCCCTGTTCCACGTAAACCAACATGATATGATTGTATCATGAATGCCGGTATAGAAAAGCACCAAATAAATACATAAAATAATCGGTTGAAATATATTATACTTATCTGGGTATCTGCCTTTCAGCTGGGCTTTGTAGTAGGTAGTCATTTGGGGATTAATGTTCGTAAATTATTGGCTGGTTTGGAAGTGTGTATAAAATCTACAGCAGTTAAGGAAACCTTGATAGTTGGACTAGATGCAGAAAAGATATTTCACAGGGTTTCCTGATTCTTTCTTTGTTCTGTGTTACAGAAGATGGGATTTCTTGGAAATATATTATATTATTTTCATGTACTATACTCCAACCCAACTGCTTGGGTACTGGCAAATAGTTGCCTATCAGATTTATTTTCCCTTCAACGTAGACCAACGTGCCACTTTTGTTTAGTTTGCCTCTGGAACCCATAGTAGTTGTCCTTGAGTGGGGACCCTGGTGTTGTGGAAATGCCTGTTGGAAGGGTCTCTCTTAAAATCCTCTTGTTTTCTGACAATATATTGTTGTTGTTATCCAACATCATCACTTCCCTGGATATATTTTGAAGTTATAGATCTTTCTCTGATTTAAAATTAAATTTGGAAGAGGGCCTAGGTATTGAAGATAATGTGGCCCTCCTTTCTGCTGAAATGGGTGTCAGATAGGCTTGGATCCCCCAAGAACTTTCCTATTCATATGCTTTAAATATACCACCCCGTTATAATCTTTTGGTCAAAAGATAGAAAGCAGGATGCAGTTCACTCCATCTTTTCAAGGAAGAATAGCTTTGGCTAAGAATGCTTTATTTCCCAAGTTACTTTACATTTTGCTAATGCTGTCTATTGTTCTGTGGGCTAAGGAAATATCTAGACTGAACAATCTAGAGTTTTTTTTGTGCAGATTAATATAGGAATTGGGGTTAGACTTTCCCAATTTTAAGTTTTACAATATGGCCGTTTTGTTCATCCCATTATCAGATTGGCTAACTGGAGCCAATTGTTTTATGGATATGAAGGTGGAGAAAGAATTGTTGCCAGCATTGGATTTGAAATATGTGTCACATGCAAGTAAGGCCCAATTATCACTTAATGCTGTTGCGAGTTCTGATTGTAGCTGCTACGGCAGCTTGCAAATTCTTATGGCTGACTGCTAGAGTCTCGTGAACAGCTTCCTTTTATCTGCTGATCCTTAGGAATCCTTTTCTTGCAACTTCACTTTATATTTGTTAATTGAATCAGAAATTGAATCAGGAAGGTATTTGGCTATTTGGAGACTTGATGCTTCCCAATGCAATTGCTATGGTTTCATTTGAGCCATTTTGGAGCAGTGTAGGTTTCATAAGAAATATTTTTTAAAGACATGCAGATTAGACACTCTTTTATATCCATCTTTGCATTATCATCATCTTACGCTTATTCGTTTGATACATTTAAATCTTTCTTGCCATGTCTGGTCCAAATGGAAATTTCAGTGTCTTACTTTTATAGTTGGTTGAACTCAGTCCAAAATTTTTCAACCTTGACATTATTGGCTGTTGTGTAGAAAAGGAACAGTGGTACGCATCGTATGGCAAAAGTCCTGGCAGCCTCTATTATTTCCACTAAAGTGGCTTCAATTAATGTTGAGCTTTGGGAGTTACAGTATAGGATCCTGCACAGAATTATTATCCCACCTACTGGAGTGAAAAAAAAAATGAAGCTTACTGATTCAGATAACTGTCTTAAATGTAATGCTAAGAATACATTATTTCAGTATCTTTGGGTATGTCTACCTATACAGTTGTTTTGAAAAAACATTGTACAGTATCTGGTAATGATCTCATAGCATATCACCTCTCAGTTATCTCTTCTCTTGGCTGAAGAGCCCTTAACCTGTCTTTGCCCTTCTCTGTACCAGTTTTAATTCTGCTATATCATTTTTGAGATGGGGCAACAAGAACTATACACACAGTACTCAAGGTATATTACCATAATATTATGATAGTCTCAGTTTGATTTTTGATTCCTTTCTAAATAATTCCTGTTATTCTATTTGCATTTTTGTCCAGATTTGCCCTTTTGATGGGCATATTCAACCAAGGCACAATCCAGGATTTCAACATATTGTCCATAATGACTCCAATGTTCATTATCATATGGATAATGCCTGCCTTTCCAAATCTTACCATTATGTAAAGATTTTTCTACAGCATACATTGAGCATTGAGCATTACAACAAAATTACATCCAGTGCCAGCTAAGCATGGGGCCACTTCTTCTTTAAAGTCATGAGAGGTCTAGAACGGGTAGATGTGAATTGGTTATTTACTCTTTCGGATAATAGAAAGACTAGGGGGCATTCCATGAAGTTAGCATGTAGCACATTTAAAACTAATCGGAGAAAGTTCTTTTTTACTCAACGCACAATTAAACTCTGGAATTTGTTGCCAGAGAATGTGGTTAGTGCAGTTAGTATAGCTGTGTTTAAAAAAGGATTGGATAAGTTCTTGGAGAAGTCCATTACCTGCTATTAATTAAGTTGACTTAGAAAATACCATTGCTAGTAATAGCAGTGGCTAACATGGAATAGACTTAGTTTTTGAGTACTTGCCAGGTTCTTATGGCCTGGATTGGCCACTGTTGGAAACAGGATGCTGGGCTTGATGGACCCTTGGTCTGACCCAGTATGGCATGTTCTTATGTTCTGATTGAGACAAGCTCTGCAATAGCTCCTTGGGGTTTGGTTGGACTGAATTGGGCTGGACTGAGCTGGGCCAGGTCACATAAGCAGGCTGGCTGGCCTCCTCTGAGCCCCTAACACTGTATACCAAGAAGCTTTAATCAATGAAATAAATTGTGACATTCTCGCCTGGAATGGAGACTCTTCAGAAGTCCTGTAACCTAGATGAACAACAAGTATTTATGCTAGTATTTTATAGTACAGCTTGTTGAGACAAAAAGCTTGAATCACTAAAGCTTTTCTTTTGTTTTTCTCCTCCCCATAGGGGGGAAGCTTTCATAATCAGAAATGACAGATTTTTGAAATATGAAATGTTAAAGGCTCCCCTTATTTGAAAACGTATTGTTTTGTGCTGCACTTGCCCATTCATTTCCAACCATTTCTATTTTCTTTGAATATACAAATGTGCTTGTATTTTAAGGGGATTGCTCCCATTATGTGTCAGTAAGACATATGTAAATAAGAAAATCATGTGAGTCCTGTTTTCAGAAGAGTCTTTATCACTCTGTATCCCAAAGGAAACAGGACATTTCATGTTCAGTTTTTATAAACTGCTTGATATCCCATCATTAGGGATTTACCACAAGCACAAGCACTTTCTCACTTGAATATATCATCAGCTCATACAATTTGGCCTCACATTTTTAGTTATATTGAAGATCACTTAGCCAAGGTAATGAAAAATGCATTTTTGATTGAAGATTCTGGGGTTTCCTATCATCAGATAAGATTACTACAAGCTAGATAAATGAAATTTTTAACTGCAAAGAAGACAATTTAAAAAAATGGTTGATGGACAATATTCTGATCTGACCTATGATTAAACATAAGGCAAACAAAGGTAATGCCTAGTATGATGGTCATATATATTCTCAGTATGTTAATGATCACATTTAAATAAGATATAATTATTCTAATAAAGGATGTTTCTTTCTTATGAAGTAGTTATTCCTCTATTTTTTGACACTGTTTAGTTAGAGTTCTTTCAATTTTTAACAATATAGGCAATTTCAGTGACTGCCTATTTTGTTTCATATTGTTTCTAAACTGAAACAATAAACAAATTCACAAAATTTCATTTTTTTAAAATGTTTTGTTTAGTATGCACTATTTAGATTTAATGTACACTATTTGAGTTAGTGCACACTATTAAAACTCAATTACCAAACATGGCTTAGAGGCACTAAGACACAATGTTTTATCACTTGAGGGTTCCCACTGTCATGGGGAAGGGATGTTGCCGTGATAGTGGGTCACCTCCCACGAAAAAACATATGGGTGAATGGCGCATTTTTTTTGTTTTCTCACTGGCAAACACTGTGGGACAAAAGAAGGAAGTGTGTGTGGCCCTTTAACGCATTGGTGCCCCCCCCCCCCCCCCAACCTCATGGGACTGCCATCGCCTTAAAGGGCTGCTGAGTCTGAAAAAAAAAGTCACGGCAAATGGGGAGGTAAAGCAAGGGTGAGTGTTGACCCCATCTTAACTCGGAGATGCCAGTCGAGGCAGCCCTGACACCCCCACAATATAAAAAATAATAACATACAGACACACAGTGATGGCCCCCTATACCCCCCCCCAAAGACCATCATGACCACGGCACCCCCACCCCCCAAGGTTTAAAACATAAAAACAGGTTCTTGGCCCCTTCTGATCCCCACCCTCCACTTCCCAAGTAAACAATAGGGTCCCGGCCCCCCTTCCCACCCCCAAGTCAAAGATAGTGTCCCAGCCCCACCTGCCCATCCCCACCCTCTTTCCCCCAGAAGCCATAAAATAAAATACTTAGGGTGTAAGCCTCCACCCCCAACTCCCTGACCCTCCTCCCAAACCCCTCTGAACCTTCAAATGGATCTGACATTGGGATCAGGTGCACTTGTTTTTGTTTTTGGGGGGATGAAGGAGCTCGATGGTTTGATTGGGAGGGCTGAGGAGTGGAGAGACTTGAGCTGTCTCTTGGGATGGGGAGGATGCCTTGGGGGAAAAGAGTGGCCAGGACCCTCACATTATTTGGACTTGGGGGTTGAGGGGGCCATTGCCATGTGCCTACATTATTTCATTTTTTTTACTTTTTGGGGATGTTAGGCTGCCTCGACTGGTGTCCCCAGGTTGAGATGGGGGTCAGCACTGATCCCTGCTCAACCTCCTCCTTTTCTTGCTATTTTTAATATATTTTCATCATTTTAAATGTGAGACAGGAGCCTTGGGACCTGTGTTAGGGTCCTTGGCTTCTCATCTCACATTTACCGCTTTCCCAAAAGATGTAGAAATGTTATCACAGATGACCATCGTCTCGGTCTGCCATGATAAAATATTTGTATAGGATTGCCTATGCATGACACTCTTTGCATGCATTTGCACTATTCATACATGCAAATTGCATGCAAAGAAGGTCATTGTAATGGGGAAGGAACCTGGGTGGGAAAATGCAAAATATTGCATATATTGCACGATATCACCGCAGTAGTGCCGCATCGTTCTAATATCGTGAAATACACACAATATAACATACATTAGAGTCCTATTACACCTTGATGCATCTCCCTGATAGTGCACTTTAAATAAAAAAAATTTAAAAAATGAAACAAAATCTAATAAAACACCAAAGTGGGGAAAACCAAAATGAAACAAAAGTTTTATTCATGTACACCCCTATCCATCATAATTCAGGGACGCCTTATATCAGTACTGTGCATGTACAGACGATAACATTTGAACATGATACTGTTCCTTTGCCTGTTCCTTATTGGTTACTTTAAAAAAAAAATGTATAATGCCTGTATTCTCTGATATGTCATTGCCCAATTTTACTTTAGATACTCTGTGACAAAAAAATCACACATTCTAGGAGAAATTTTCAAAACTGCATACCTTGCAAAGACAATGGATTCTTCTGCCTGTGGACATTGTACCAATTCTTAAAAGGAAGGAACCTGCGTACTTTTCCATAGGTAGAAGTAGGCATATTGTTAATCTCCAAATGTACTTTTACCAGCAACCAGAGTAGGCAATTTTCACAGTGCCTATTTACTTAGGTAAGTAACCATTTACTCAAGTACACAATTTTGGAATTTGCCCTCAATATGTTCTAGGTATGAAAGACTGTTAAACTCAGGGTTTTTCAGCAGCTACTGTAAGCATTACTAGCAGTAAAAAAACACCTTGATTTTACCCCACTGGTAATGCATAGTCTTACATGGCCATGATATCCCTATAATCTTCTACCACCAAGGCAGAATGGAGGATTTTGCTCTGGCTGCGTTCCCTTCCCCAGTGCAACAGCCATTTGATCAGTAGACACCATTACATTGGACAGCATCAGTGGGGCAGAATGGAAGAGTAATCCTCAACATGACCTTTACTTGATGCAGTGGGATTTACCGCGTTTAGGAGTAGATCAGTCTGTATGGAGGCTTTTACCTTCATCCTGCTTAGGAGGATTAATGGGGTGGGGGGGGGGTGAGCACTGCAACCCATGCCAAGCCTAATGTTAGGTCCTGCTGCAGCTACTTCTCATCTCAGACGAAGCTGCTTTCTAACTTGGGGAGGTGGAGGATAGGTCCAGGGGGTGCAGCTTGCTGACATGAGGGTGGGGGGCTGCCCAGAGGGGAGATGTTGTTGAACTTTGGGGGGGGGGGGGATGGAGCACCGTCATCAATAAGTCTGATCCATTAGCATCAGCATTAAAACAACCGAAGTCTATGCATCCAAGCTGAAATCCCATTGAAATGCTGGATTTACTAAAGACTCTTAATTCCCTTTAGTAAATTGGGCATTAAAATTGGAGCTAATGCCAGAGATAAAATTGGGTGTTAATTCCTAATTTTAATGCAGCTTAGGAAAAGGGGCCCCAAGTTAATCTCATTTGATCATTCATTAATTCTCAAAAGGATTCTTAAAAGGGTATGTGAATCCAATGGATGAAGCAAAGGCTTTGCCTTAAGGATAAGTCTTCTGCTCAGCATGTTTCATTTTAACTGTGTATCCATTATTTAACATTTTCCTTTGCTAAAAAAAAAAAAAATACAAAATGCTCTTTGAGTTATTTAGGCAGTGCCAGCAGCTGAGAAGTGTCCGTTTCAAGCAACACCTAGCTATGACAGTCTAAATTTGCCTTATTTGATATTATTCTTTTATATAGTTTTTCTTTTGTGCAGCTTCTTATTTTGTTATTCTGTAAACTGTCCAGATCAGATATCTGGTAATTGGGAGGGTTAGAAATTACTTTATATAAATAAGAAATAAATAAATCCATTTTGCTGACATTCTGTGTAGTTGAAATGGCAAAGGCAGTGCATCTGTGAAAGGGAACTCTGTGGACTGAAAAGAGCTAAATAACATCATATTTGGAATATTACTAATATTAAATTGGTCCTACATAAAGTAATATAACTGCAAAAAATCAAAATTATGGGAGTTATTGTCTCCCTTCAAAATGTCTGCAGAAGATATGCTTAGCAGGCATAAAATATTATTTATGTGCATGAAACATTTTTTGCACAGAAAACATACTTTGCATGCACACACAGAGGTGAATTTTAAGACCTGCGCACATATGCCTGCTCACGCCAGTGAACACAGCCATTTTATATCCTACGCATGCATATGCATGTATGTTATAAAATCAGCTGTACACACATACATGTGTGCTCACATGCCATGTCTACTGCGTAAATGCGGTGAATTTTATAAGAGGTGCACGCCTAGGCTACTCACCCTTTACCCAGTTTATTCCCAGTTTGCCTAGTGTAGGAACAGGATTTTCTAACCCTCCTAGTTTTAAAGACTCCCTTCTCCACTGTTAGACCCGACCCTTAAAACCCTTTATACTAGCCTTGATTTTTCTATTTTTTGACTTACGCACCAGCAATAGCAGAAGTAAAGTTTCATGGTGGGGACCCACAGGGCATGCTTGTCCATGTAAGTCTATACACTCACATCTCTTGCTCTTCTCCCGACATGCCCACATCCCACCCCTTTTTTGAACTTTGTTATTTGTGCATGTACCAGGACATACACGCATATACGGGTGCTTCTTAAAATCCTGCCCAAGACATGCGCTTATCTCCAGGCTTTGGCACAGGGAGGGCATTAAAAATCCACCGGATAGTGTCATCTCTGCATAAATCAGGATCAAAATAATTTGAGATAGATATTCAGACATATCCAGTGATGTAAGTTAGCCAGATAATCTGGATAACGTACATGGGATATTCTGCAGCACAGTTATGCTGCTGAATATTCCTGTAGAAATTGGAACTTAGGGGTCATTTTCAAAAGCGATTGCACGCGAAAAGGGACTTTTCACGTGCAATCACTAAATGGAGGCGGAGTCGGGACGGAGTCATCCCGGAAGAGGAGGAGTCGGGGCAGCACTGGGGCCGATGCTGCGGACACATCACTGGCGGCGAAAGGTAAGGACCCTTATCGCTGCCAGTTTCACGTCGAATAACTACACCTTTTATGGTGTAGTTATTCGGTGCGAAAGCCGGCAGCCAGCACACCGCAGTAGTGCGATGGCTGCTGGCTTTTGCAGGCCCGTCCCCACGTTACCGCCAGATTCTCTAAGGTCTTAGAGAATGCAGGCCTTAGTTGGATAAGTCTTACCTGCTCTATGACAGGTGTAACTTTACTGGTTAACTTAATTGGGTAATTCCAAATATCAGCACTTGTGTGGCTAAGTTAACCAGATAAATAATGCCACCCCAATGTTCCCATTGCCCACCCCCAAGATATCCAGCTATTTATTTAGCCAGGTAAGTACTTATCCAGCTAAGTGGCGACTGCTGAATGTAGCCAGATATTCAGCTGCTGCAACATAGCCAGATAAATGACTATTTACTAGAGATGTGAATCGTGTCCTCGATCGTCTTAACGATCAATTTCGGCTGGGAGGGGGAGGGAATCGTATTGTTGCCGTTTGGGTGTGTAAACTATCGTGAAAAGTCGTTAAAATCGTGAGCCGGCACACTAAACCCCCCTAAAACCCACCCCGACCCTTTAAATTAAATCCCCCACCCTCCCGAACCCCCCCAAATGCTTTAAATTACCTGGGGATCCGGCGGTGGTCCAGAACGGCGGCAGTCCGGAACGGCCCCCTCAATTGAATCGTGTTGTCTTCAGCCGGCGCCATTTTTCAAAATGGCCACCGCAAAATGGCGGCGGCCATAGACAAAAACGATTCGACGGAGGAGGTCGTTCCGGACCCCCGCTGGACTTTTGGCAAATCTTGTGGGGGTCAGGAGGCCCCCCCAAGCTGGCCAAAAGTTTCCTGGGAGTCCAGCGGGGTTCCGGGAGCGATTTCTCGCCGCAAATCGTTTTCGTACGGAAAATAGCGCCGGCAGGAGATCGACTGCAGGAGGTCGTTCAGCGGGGGTTCCGGACCGCCGCTGAACGACCTCCTGCACTCGATCTCCTGCCGGCGCCATTTTCCGTACGAAAACGATTCGCGGCGAGAAATCGCTCCCGGAACCCCGCTGGACTCCCAGGAAACTTTTGGCCAGCTTGTGGGGGCCTCCTGACCCCCACAAGACTTGCCAAAAGTCCAGCGGGGGTCCGGAACGACCTCCTCCGTCGAATCATTTGTGTCTATGGCCGCCGCCATTTTGCGGTGGCCATTTTGAAAAATGCGCCGGCTGAAGACAACACGATTCTATTGAGGGGGCCGTTCCAGACCGCCGCTGTTCTGGACCACCGCCGGATCCCCAGGTAATTTAAAGCATTGGGGGGGGGGGTTCGGGAGGGTGGGGGATTTAATTTAAAGGGTCGGGGGTGGGTTTTAGGGGGTTTTAGTGTGCCGGTTTTCCTGCCCTCCCCCTTCCCCCGATTTACGATTTTTTAACGATAAATCAGGGGAATTGGTATTGTATTGTGGCCCTAACGATTTTTTGACGATTTAAAATATATCGGACGATATTTTAAATCGTCAAAAAACGATTCACATCCCTACTATTTACCCTGCTAAGTAGCTTCGAATAGCAGCCTCTTTGTGCACAAACATTTTCTCTGCACATAAAACATGCATTTTTGTTAGGCATATTGCGAGAGCAATTTGCATATAGCAAGCACCAAATGCATTTAGTTTGTGTTGTTTGTGACAAGCATGTGCAAGTCAAAAACAACACATATGGAAGTTTTAGTATGCACACAAAATACAAAAAGCATGCATTTTAAAACCAAACAAAAATGAAATGAAACAGAATAAATTAAAAATGACATGCATGCAATACAAGAAATACAAAAATGAAATGAAAAACAAAAGAAAGCAAATGTTTGTAAATGCACAAACCTGTTAACTGTCAGATGTTTCAATGCAGCATTAGTAGAGTAAGCCAGGGCAGCAATTTGTAGTTGCTAACCAAATCCAGCTGATAATTATTGATTCACAACAAACATGTTTCCCTTTGCTGGGACATTGTGATCACTTATATGGATGGACCTCTGGCAGTGTTTTGCCTCAGGTGCATAAAAATATTGAAAGCAAAAGCAAAAAAATAAAAAAGGTGAAAATGAGGTTTTTGTTGTAACAGAAAATTCTGGTGCCAATATTGACTTTCACAAACTTTCTTGCCATATAATTTAGTGGGAAATTGTGTTGAATGAATTATTAAAAAAAAAAAAATGAAGCAATCCACTTTTTAAAAATATAATTTAAAAACATTTCTGGAATGCTGAAAAATTGGCAAATGTTGCCATTTTCTGGCCCAGTTGTAATAAGAACATAACAACGTGCCATACTGGGTCAGACCAAGGGTCCATCAAGCCCAGCATCCTGTTTCCAACAGTGGCCAATCCAGGCCATAAGAACCTGGCAAGTACCCAAAAACTAAATCTATCCCATGTTACCGTTATTAGTAAGAGCAGTGGCTATTTTCTAAGTCAACTTGATTAATAGCAGGTAATGGACTTCTCCTCAAAAACTTATCCAATCCTTTTTTAAACACAGCTATACTAACTGCACTAACCACATCCTCTGGCAACAAATTCCAGATTTTAATTGTGCGTGGAGTGGAATAGAACTTTCTCCGATTAGTTTTAAATGTGCCTCATGCTAACTTCATGGAGTGCCCCCTAGTCCTTTTATTATCCGAAAGAGTAAATAACTGATTCACATTTACCCGTTCTAGACCTCTCATGATTTTAAACACCTCTATCATATCCCCCCTCAGCCGTCTCTTCTCCAAGCTGAAAAGTCCTAACCACTTTAGTCTTTCGTCATAGGGAAGCTGTTCCATCCCCTTTATCATTTTGGTCACCCTTCTCTGTACCTTCTCTATCGCAACTATATCTTTTTTGAGATGCGGCAACCAGAATTATACACAGTATTCAAGGTGCGGTCTCACTATGGAGCGATGCAGAGACATTATGACATTTTCTGTTTTATTCACCATTCCCTTTCTAATAATTCCCAACATTCTGTTTGCTTTTTTGACTGCAGCAACACACTTAACTGATGATTTCAATGTGTTATCCACTATGATTCCTAGACATTGTGTAACTAATGCATGGGTTATTTTTCCCTATATGCATCACCTTGCACTTATCCACATTAAATTTCATCTGCCATTTGGATGCCCAATTTTCCAGTCTCACAAGGTCTTCCTGCAATTTATCACAATCTGCTTGTGATTTAACTACTCTGAATAATTTTCTATCATCTGCAAATTTGATTACCTCACTTGTTGTATTTCTTTCCAGATCATTTATAAATGTATTGAAAAGTATGGGTCCCAATACAGATCCCTGAGCTACTCCACTGCCCACTCCCTTCCACTGAGAAAATTGACCATTTAATCCTACTCTCTGTTTTCTGTCTTTTAGCCCGTTTGTAATCCATGAAAAGACATCACCACCTATCCCATGACTTTTTACTTTTCCTAGAAGCCTCTCATAATTAACTTTGTAAAATGCCTTCTGGAAATCCAAATACATTGCATCTATCGGTTCACCTTTATCTACATGTTTATTAACTCCTTCAAAAAAGTGAAGCAGATTTGTGAGGCAAGGCTTGCCTTGGGTAAAGCCATGCTGACTTTGTTCCATTAAACCATGTCTTTCTATATGTTCTGTGATTTTGATATTTAGATCACTTTCCACTATATTTCCTGGCACTGAAGTCAGGCTAACTGGTCTGCAGTTTCCCGGATTGCCCCTGGAGCCCTTTTTAAATATTGGGGTTACATTAGCCACCCTCCATTCTTCAGGTACAATGGATGATTTTAATGATAGGTTACAAATTTTTACTAAGAGGTCTGAAATTTAATTTTTGAGTTCCTTTAGAACCCTGGGGTGTATACCATCCGGTACAGGTGATTTACTACTCTTCAGTTTGTCATTCAGGCTTACCACATCTTCTAGGTTCACCTGAAAGAGCATGGCAAATATTGGTAGGATTTATAGTGTACATTAATTAAACTGAAACCAATAACATTTTGAAATTTCTTTTGCTATTAGTTATACCATTGGATCTGACATGCTATTGGTGAGTTAAAGGAAGGCAAAACACATGTGCCTGTCTCATTAAAATTAGGTTTTAAAATAAAACTACTTGTGCATACAGAAATAGGTTGAGAAAATGATTTGATAAATCAGCACTTAGTTGAACCCAAATAGTAGTTCCAGAGGGCATATCTCAATTCATAGTTTCAGATGGTACACATTCAGAATGTTAAAAGATGCATTTTCAGGGTTCCCTGAACAGAGAGAAAATAACATAGGCAGCCGGGATGTTTCCCCGGCCTACCCTCCTCTGCTACTGCATTCTGTCCCTCCTCCAAACCCCCCACCCCCGCCCCAGGTAAGACAGACACAATTGGTTGTGGTGAAATAGGCCGCAGCTTTATTGAATACAGATAAAATAATAATAACTCCAGTTCCCAAGCCGCTAAGACCACATGCGGTATCACCACGCTGCTCTGCAATCCGCCATCCACCACATTCGAGCAAGACAGCCATGGTGTATTTAACCCCCCCTGCTGCATTCGAGCAAAGAGGAGCCCACTTCTGGGGGCTGCCATTCCTTGACAGCCCCCCTTTTCACCATCCTCGCCAGGACATGGTAGAGCGATTGGCCCACTTAAGCAGCCAGTCTGACATTACAATGCCCCCCCCATGCCCCCTCCCCCGGCTCAGGTAGCCCTGCCACTATCATGAGGCAGTTGTTAACTTGCCTCATGCTCTCCTACCACCTTGCTGTGGCCATAGGATCCCTCAACAACAAAGATTTTCTCCAATGCCTCCTGCAAAGCGTTGTTGAATAAGTCCTGCTCTATGTCTGACAAATGAATGAGATCCTGCCTGTAGAGTCCCCCGCATTGAGCAATGGCCCAACCATGGTGGATCTGGTGCCCCCCTAAACTCTGCACACATGCACCCACTTGCCTGTTCAGCTTCCTGTTCCACAACCTGGAGTGATTTCATCCAATTTCTTCCACATGTGTGCTTTCCACATGGTTCAGGTAGCCCACGCCCAATCAGCTGAATGTTCCTACCATCTCCCCACAATGGTCTTCGATGATTGCTGCCAAATGCTGGTCTCTGGACATGGAGGGGATGGAGGAATGAGGGGGAAGAATTGCTGCCACACTGCTCTGCCAGGTGCTGAGTCCTCACGCCGCTGAGGATTTGCAGCTCACCACGATGCAACCACCTCCGACAATGAGCGGGTCAGACTGGTGCCACTGCTGCTACCACCAATCCATGACTCACCCATGTGCTGGCCTCTTTGATACTGCCACTGCCAGATAATGTACAGCTCACTGCAATGCTGCTGCCATCCTGAATATGGTGCCTCCGATACTGGGTGGCCTTAAATCATCCCAGCCGACGTCATCTCTATGTGCTGCCCCAGCTGTCACCCGAGCCTACTATTCATGCGTGGCCCCAGAATTTCCCAGACTCACACAGGCACGAGATGATCGGAGCCCAACCATACCAGAGCGACATGCCCCCTGATACGATGGTGCCACTCTGGCCTGCAAGGTAAGCCATGGGAGGGGGAGGCGATATGGGAGGAGGAGGGGTTCCACCCCCCCAGGCGCCATGTTATATGTGCATTGGGCGAGGACATGGGGGAGGATGGCCTGGTCCTTTCATCTTTCAAGGCTTTTATACTGCAACACTTAATTCTCATTAGATAAGCTCTAATGTCACTTTGCAGCAAAAAGCACACTGAAATTTAACGGGTTTCCAATAATACTTTTATTGAGAATCTGTGAAATGATGAAAATATTCCTTACAGCTGCGTAATTCACTTATTTATGGTAAAGGGCTTTTAAAATAAATTTGTGAATTTTTAAAGTCTTGTTAAAGTTTATGTTGTTGAAAGCAATGAATTCAGTCTTTAATCTGTTTCTCCCACCCTATCAGCATAGGGCTAGTTAGTGCTTCCCTCCCAATGTTGGTGAAGTATTAAAGGTGAAACCTATTTGTCTTCCACCTCTTCCATGTAGTTTTCTCCTCTGAACTCCTTAAGTCTCCTCACAGTACCTGAATTACAGCAATGCTCCTCCTTTTCTTCCCTTCAGTATCAGGATGATATTTCTGCAACTCCTCTTCTCCAAATCTGCAACAGATGTTCTTGGGTCCAATCAAACTCCCTTCTCCCCTCTCTCCTTCGTTTCCTCAGGATGGCTGAAAGTCATCCTTCTCCTCAGATCTGGATGATCTTAGATTCCTCTTTCATGAAAGGAACCTCTCCTATTTGATGTTAAAGCAGCACATAAATTAACTTAATTGAGTCTCTAATTAATGCGTACTCAGAACTCAAATATATCTATTTAAAAATACAAAAATGGATTGGGAGCATAGAACAAAACTCCCATTCAATAAAAGAAGCTTCTTGGAGAAAGTAACTGAAACATGAAGAAAATCAGAGGATACTAACCAAAACAAGCTGCCTCTGCAAAATAAACTTATGGATCCACACCCTAAGATGGTGATCTGGATTTATATACCTGAGGAACCTACCAATTAGTTTCTTTCACATAGGAAAACCAAACACCCAAACTAATGCTTTGCGCCTCCCCACACAAATGGTGTATTCTGTCTGAATCCTAGTAGGTAGCTGACAAAATCCCTACAACTATTTTTATTATGCATTGATACATAGTTAACTTGATGCTGAAAATGTAAACAAAGTGCATGCTATCAGGTACATTTTTAAAGAGTTATATAGAGGTTGTGCACACAAAAATAATATATACCTGAATAAGTAGCATGTTTACCTTCATGGGCTATTTTAGAAACTTCAGGATCATGCACCTACTTGCAGTATTGTGCATACATTTTAATGGGGGGAAAAGGAGCAATTTAGGGAAGTTTCTGGGCAGGGTTCAGAAGTGTGCGTGTAAATAGCTTTTCTATAAGAGGTATACATGCATTCATTACTGAACTTGTCCATACACTTTTACACTTGCTAATTGACTTGCACAATTGAAATAAGATTTGTCTTGTGTGAACTAGCCTGGGTAAACTGGTGGGTATTCAAGGTGAAGTACGAGAAGGTGTAGTCTGGGTGAACTGGAGGCACTGATAAGGTAATGATTCTAAGGACATGCATAAGTATTTTCACAATGGTATGTTGTATATATTTTATAAATTACCTGCCTTTGCATTTAATTCTAGGTTACTGCACATAATTGCTACAATTATTGCATGTTTAAAATATATGTGAGTATATTTTTTAATGGGCAGATAATGTATATATGTGTGTTCCTGTGTTACAAATATACATGAATACTACAAATAAACATGAATACTACAATGTGTGCATATATTTTCTAGAGACGTGATTTGGCCGAACCTTTCGGTTCAGCCTTTATCAGCCTGCTGATAATCAGTCTGATTTTTTTATAGCTGTCCCAAACCGAAAACCCCCCCCCACCACAAACCTTCAGATGTAATTACTTACAATCCCCCACCCTCCTGACCCCCCAAAAACCTGCCTAAAGTACCTTGTGGTCCAGCGGGGGTCCCGGGAGCGATCTCCCGCTCTCAGGCTGTCTGCTACCAGTAAACAAAATGGCGCTAGTGGCCCTTTGCCCTTACCATGTGACAGGGGCTAACAGTGCCATTGGCTGGCCTCTGTCACATGGTAGGAGCAATGGACGGCTGGTGCCATCTTTAAAATCTTAAAAAATGGCGCAGGCCATCCATTGTTCCTACCATGTGACAGGGGCTGGCCAATAGCACAATAGCCCCTGTCACATGGCAAGGGCAAAGGGCCATTGGCGCCATTTTGATTAGTGGCAGCCGATGGCCTGAGAGGGGGAGATTGCTCCCGGGACCCCCACTGGACTACCAGGGACTTTAGGCAAGTTTTTGGGGGGTCAAGAGGGTAGGGGATTGTAATGAATTAAATCTGAAGGGTTGGGGTGGGTTTGGGCTTTTTTTTTATGTGCCCTTTCTCCCCCCAAAACGATAAGAAAACCACATGAAATTTCGTGAGTTTTCCTATTGTTTTGGGGACCCCCCCCCCCCCTCCGAAACGAGACAAAATAGGAAACATCGTGTATATTTCCTATTTTGTCACAAACGAATGCACATCCGTAATATTTTCAGGGCAGAAATATACCGTATTTTATAAACTGAGTGGATCTCGTTGCACAGTTTATAAAATACCAGCATAAATGTCAGTTTGACCACTTCCTGCACAAATGGTATACTACAGAAAGTTTTGAAAGTTTGGTTGTATTTGTTTATAGAAATATTGCTCTGTTATGGATCTCATTGTAAAATGAGACAGAAGGAGAAAAGACGGAGCAGGTAAAAGTGTGGGAAAGGAATAAAAGGTGAGAAAGAGGATAAAAGAAGGGAGATTCGATAAAGGGAAGAAGAAAGAGAAAATTAGAAAGCTAATGATGCATGAGAGAGTAAAAATGTGGGAGAAGGAAGGAAAGAAATTCTGGCACAGCAAAACAAGCAGACAGAAAAGGCAGTCTCATAGGTGAATTTTAAAAGCCCTATGCATGCCAAAGCTGGGTGCATGATGTATGCATTTTTTTCTACAAAAGAGGTGGGGCGTGGTCTGGGCAGGGCAGGGGAGTTCCGGGATTTAGCAGTGAAATCAGCACGTGAGTTTTTACGCGCACAAGTGACTGCCAGATCCTCTGCCATGTAATTTTACTACTGCTATGGATTGCTTGTAAATAATAAAAAAAAAACCCAAATAAAACTACAAGGCGGTTTTAAGGGTTAGGGCTAACAGGGTAGAAGGGAGACTTTTAAAACTATGGGGGTTAGGAAACCCTATCCTTTAGCTGGACAAACTGGGAATGAACTGGGGAAACTGGTAATTGTGTCAGTGTGCGTGTCTACTGAAATACCCCCCACTTATACGGTAGAAGCGGCATTTGTACACACATGCATGCATCCATATAAATTGTGCACACGTGTACGCATGTACAGCCTATTTTAAAGCATGCGCGTATATACACACGTATGTTATAAAATGGCCACATCCATTGGTGCGAGCCGGCATATGCACGTACATGTATGCCAGTGTGACTGTTTCAAAGTTACTGTCCCTGCTGAGGTGGTCACACAGGCAACATAGAACCAGATGTTCCAGTCATGCACTTCTGTACTGTGTTTTCGATCTATTTCCATCCCAAGACAGCCTTCAGTTTTCTTGCCTGATTCGGAGCTTGTTAAGGCATGCCTTTCCTTCTTTCCTTTTGGTATTTGAGAGATCCTCTTGCTCCTCTTGTACCTTCTCTGCAGTGATCAGCAGTATATTGAAATGCCCCCAAGATAAGGGTCATGGATATTTCCTTCCACGAGTTTTCTGTTTTCAGCATAGACTTCATATTTCATACTTCACCTAGGAGTGACAAGTAAAGCTGCAGGATAAGGGAAGAAGAAACTCCAGGATGAGGACAGAGGCAAGAGAAAAACTCTGCGCTCATTTCATTCTTTCCATACATTTTTCGTTATTAAGTTAGTTGCTTCTCCTCCGCATATTTTCATGCCACCTTCCTCCTGCTCAGTTAAACCAGCCTGTACTGGACTATGGCACAATGAGTCTTCAATTTCAAATAGCCACCTTCTTTCTCCTATTTTATATTCACCTCTCAACTCGCTTATTCCAGTCATTACACTGGCAGTCTTCAGCCAGGGGCAATGCACCAGGGCTCTTTCCAGAACTGCAGTTGTGGTCTCCCCTGACCCAATAAGTGTTGCCATGACTAGAACTCCCTCCCCATAGGGGCAAATTGCTGCTGCCACATTGTCCCCATCCCTGGTCAGACCAGGTTATGGAAGCCATGAGCCAGGAATCAAATGCAGGTGCCACTAGCACAAACAGGACTGCCACTGATTCACTAGGAGAAACCCCCTCTCCATAATTTTTATGTTCCTGAAAGAGGTGTTATCGAAGATTTATGGTGGGTGTTGTGCAAATTATTGGATGCTCTTTTAACAGATTGCAGAAGAATAGGTTTATATTAGTTCTATTGCTACTGAGTCAATAAAATGCTATTTCTTTGACCCCCAACTGATGTCTTAGTGACCTAGTGCAGCAGCAAAGCATCTAACATCAGAAATTCTGTAAAATCATTATTGCTTTGTTCTTTTCTTTGTCTGCCATGCCTAAATTCAACCACCAAAGCATTTTTCCTTCTGTCTGCTCTCCGAGCATGGATCAGAATAATTGCTCATATCAGTAAACATACCAGAAAATAGCATGGTAAAGTTGTTTTTTTCTTTCCTTCTCATTATGTGAAAAAAAAGAGCCTTCGGTTTTTCTCCTGTGTTTGACAGGGAGAAGAAAGTCGGTCCTGCTGCTCTGAAGTTTCTGCTGGAGCAGAATGCTAATCGTATTGTTTTGTAAAGATCTAAATGAAATTGGATCTTATGTCATCCAACAGAGTCTATAGAAAGAGAGAGTTTCCCAAGGTATGCATAAATAAGAGAAACAAGAAACATTTGTAGGGCTTAAACATCTCTTGGAAAGTATTTTCACATTTTCAGTCTTAACTAAAGTAAAATTAAATAAAAGAAACAAATGAAGCTTGGTAAAACACTTCAACCCCCAATACTGTGCAGTATGAGGTAATCATAGAATAGTACAGTCTCGACTGGGATAGCAAACCATCAATGGTGCCGAAAAGTATTTCTATACAAGCTACAGATGGGCCGTACCACTCTGCATATAACTGAACCGTCCCTTTAACCATGATCAGCATGTCAATGAATAGGATCACAAAAAAAAAAAAGTCACAAATCATTAGTTGAAAAGTTGGTAGAATGAGGTATGTGGATCTGTTTCTTCAGAGTGCCTTTCCTAAAGAGCCAAAACATGACTCAGAATCAGTTTGCATGAGTGGCACTTCAACTTGCCAGCGTATTGTGCTCTCCAGTATTTATCTTTAATATGTCAAAAAGGCCTGTAACTCAGTAAATTAGGCAGACACAATCTCCCAAATGTGTCATGGCACAAAATATGATCAGAATTTGCACACGTTTGAACCACGATTCATAAAGTGCAATATATGAGTGATGGGCTATGCTCAGAAATCCCCAAAGAACCACTGATCACTATTTTGTACCTTGCAGGCCATGAACTGCAAGTCCCAGATTGTGAGCAAGTCGATGTCCAGTTCAGGCACTGTACTTTATTTCTGGCATTGTATGAAGTCCTGGCACAATGTGCTGGTGCTGACCATCTCAAAGTCCCTAGTTATTTGAAGCTAGGCTGAAATTGCCTCGTTGGACTGTATTCACTAAATATTTTTTTTTACATAGGCAAAGAGGGGAAAAAGTCTTTTGAGAATAAGACCTTAGCACTTACTAATACTTCTTTTTTGTTTCTCCTTTATATTTTTTTAAATACAAAAATCATAAAAGAAAATATAAAATTAGCAACTTAAGATTATGGATTTAAATTTGTTGAGAGACCTTCAAATTGCACACAAAAAGAATGCATTTTATTCGATTATGCGGCATGCTGGAATTTGGCATTTGGTATTGACATGCTATTCATGATTCAGACAGAGTTGTATACCACTGAGAGTCATTCAGGCTCCTACTTGGGTTTTATTGCTGGATGAATACTTATAATCCAAATGAATGCCATTAAATGAACGCCATGTTATGTCTCATGATGAATGCTACGGCACAAAAGGAACAAAGCCTCTCAGAAGCTGTTTTCAAATGTTAAAGTGTTACGTTGTCATCACACTGCACCCTCGGTGTAAGCCAAGGGCAATGTAAATTCAATTCAGGCTTCAGCTGTAAAAACAAATTATTATTTTTTTTATTCTTCTTCAGAAGGCAGAGTCCATCACAGACACAGTCTCATTTTGTTAGGACAGTGCTCATCATGCTAGCGCAGGAGCTCTTAACTCACTCCTCAGGACACATCAAGCCTGTCAGGTTTTCAGGATATCCACAATGAATATGCATGAGATATGTTTGCATACAATGGAGGCAGTGCATTGAAATGCATCTCATGCATATTCATTGTGGTTGTCATGAAACCCTGATCAGCAAGATGTGTCCTGAGGATAAGGTTGAGAACCGTGGCACTAGCATGTATCTAGCAAACAACCAGACACATTTTTCTTCAGTACTTACAGATTAATAGGGTGGTTTCTCATTAAATTCACATTCTTTTCATAACTAAAGGTGTGATGATGAAACCAGTTTAGCTTCCTCATCCTTTGAGCCCAAATCCTTGAACGTCTTAGCGCCTCATCATGACCAGCAGTAAAGATATGCAGGCAACATGCCAACGTGTGCCATGATCAAACCTTTCCAAAATTGGAGATATGTACACGCATGATCTACCTGTTGATTATCAAGACCTAGAGGATAGAAGTTACAATTAGGCAAAGATGGGAGGGATGTATTAATTATGAGGTGATGACCTGCTGCAATAGAAATCGAGATTTTGGACATTTGAGTGAAGAATTCTTTTTTAGCTCTGAGAGGATAAGGTTTGCCGCTGCCCTAGATTGGGGAAAATTAAAGAACTGATTGTTCCCTGATGCCTGGACCTTTCATCCAAAAGGTCCCATGTATCATCTGAAAAAGAGAACTGTGAGTAAGATCTTTTTGAATAATTTCGGGGACTCTCAAATGGAGTCTTCGTTCTAGGGAGAAGAGGTACAAGTGGGAATTGTGCAGTGTGGAAACCCTGCTTGTCTGTCAGAATTTTTGGAAGGGGATTTTGCCAATCAGTTTCGGATACCCTGTCCAGTGTCCATCCTGAGAAGTCTTGCTTTTCTAAACACTGGAGGGCGAGTCCTTCCCTGGCGCATCTGCTGAGGGACACCTGCACACATAAAGAAAGTTGGACCATGTAAACAATCTGTTGTGCCAGGAACTGTTGTGTATAGGACCACAAAGTCGTTTTTGAAAAAAATTGCTGCAGTTAGGTTTTGTTTGGACATCCAATCTGATTGTCCAGAGTATTTTGTTTCCACTCACATCCCTCCCACCTAAAGAAAAGAAACCTCCTCAAGAGAGAAAAAAAAGTCTTATCCCTTATCTTGGGCCATGGAGGGTATTGCTTCCCTCTGTTGGAAAGAATTTGACACCCTGGGGTTATAGGGCAGAGAGAGAGAAAGAGAGGAGTTAGCTCCAGGACCCCACATATCCCTGAAAGAACAGGCTACATAGGCTTCAGTCCAACCAGCTAAACCCAACCCTAGGTCTACTCAGTTCTTCAGAGGCTAAATCTGCTCCCTAATCCAGGAGTAGAAAATTCTGGTTTTTGAGTGTCATAGTCTGATCGAGTATTGAGGATTATACACAATGAATGTGCATAAGATGCTTTTGCAAGCAATGGAGGGGAGGGGGGGTATATGCAAATACATCTCATGAATATTTGGTATTCTGTGTGGATATCTGGAAAACCTGACCAGCTTATGGCACTCAAGGACTGGCATTGCCTATCCCTGTTCTAGTCAAACTAATCAACTAGAGCAGGGATGGCTAACTCCAGTCCTCAAGAGCCTCAAACAGACCTGATTTTCAGGCTATCCACACAGAATATACATGAGAGAGATTTCAAGGCACTTTTATTGATTTGTTTATACTTTTATACAGTATATGCTGTTCTCCCAGTACCAGACTGATCAGAACATGCAGAATGTTTATTTTTTTTTGTTTTAATCTGTGCGATGTTCTAATCAGACACTTCCTCCATTTTATATAAATATATTTCTTGCATTTTCAGTATGGATTTCCTGAAAACCAGACCTGTTTGTGGTACTCAAGGACTGAAGTTCAGGGGAGGGAAGGGATTTTCACCTCTTAGAATCAGCTCTAACTCCATAGATAGCTGGCAAGATTTCTTTGAAAATTATCAACATTTCTACAAATTTCCTACATTTTTTTCCAAACTAAAGATCCCTAATCTGTTTTGCTTTTCTCCATAAAAGAGCTTTCCCATCCCTTTTAGCATTTTTGTTGCACTTGTCATGGATGCTGTGGTGTGGTGTTTTGGCTGCATCGGAGCCAAGGGGAGTTGGGGGTGAGTTCAGCCATCTCAAAATGTTACATCCCTTCTCTAGACCTTTTCTATATCCTCTTTTTAAATTAGATGACCAGAACTGCGCATAATACTCAAGGGGTGGTTTCATCATGGATACAGCTAAGTTAGCCAGATAACTTTAAACCTGCTTCCGAGCAGGTCTAAAACATCCTGGCCTTGTGTGGCTAGCTGGATGACATGCTACTTAATCTTTTACCTTTAAAATATATCTGGCTAAGTAGCTCTCCTTCACCCCCAAAACATTATACAAAGGCTTTCTCAGGCCATACTCGCCTCATCCCTTTAATGCTTCATAAATTATCACAATTGCATCAGGGACCCCTGTCCCAGTTTTTGATAAATCGAAAAACCAGCCTGTGTCCCCTCCCTTCCCTCCCACTCACCCTCAAGGATGATAAGCACCAACCCCTCCTTTCTGCTCTTCCCCTCCCTATCCCAGCCAGGAGCGAGGGACCCACTACCTCACTCTAGCACCTCCAGAACTGCTCTGCCAGAGGCAGCGCTGGAGATGCTGGGGGCTGAGCAATGGGTCCCCCTCGCTCCTGGCAGGCAAACAATGTGATTTAAGTTTTCCAGCTACATGTAGGCTGGTATTATTCAGTGGGATGTTTATCCTGTTGAATATATGGAACAAGTTATCCGGCTAACATTAACTGGATAACTTGTCCACTATGTGGCCTAATGCAGTGGTTCTCAACCTTTTTTTGGCCAGGACACACCTGACAGATGGTTCTCACATGCGTTACACACTGAACATGTGACCGTCATGGGGCTATATGTAAACATACACTCTGCATCCCAGAGGAACCCCCTCAACCCCCAACAATGGGTCAGAACAGAACTAGGTCATTACCCATACAACTCACCATACAAAAAATATATTCTGGTTCTGGTGACATCTCAGTAAAAGCAAAACAAACTCCCGTTACTACCAGGCACAATAGCCTTGCTTATGAAAAGACAGTAATTTACCACTAATGCATATCCTATTGAGAAAACACAACAAATAAGACTGATACAAATGCCTACATGCTACTAAAATACCTCACCTCAGTCACACACCTAGAACTGACCTTCACCAAGGACATAAAGACCACAAATTATAAATATGGAGACAGAAACTGGAATGGAAAATCAAAAAAGCCACTCTGTGTGCAGTACAAACCTGGAGAAATGGAAAAAGATAGAGCACCTAAGATAGTCCAAGATCTGCAATAATGCACATAAACTAATCTGCACAAAGTAACAACCCTAGCTATGAAAAGGTAACACTACAAATATTAAACCAGGCCTTAAACACCAATTACTTCCTATTAGGAAAACAGAATAAGCCAAGCTGCTATAGAACCCCATGCAGAAATTTGTAAAACTATACTAATAAATGTTTCAAAACATCTGATAAACAGAATAACATCCAACAATTAAAAACTCATAAAAATTATTTAAAAATTGTCCAAATACTAATTAAATATTTCAAAACAGATTACATAATACCCAATAATTAAAATGGCAGTCAATCAAGAAAAATAAACTTAAAAAGACACCTTTACTTACCATCTCCAGCAACTCTCCTACTCCTTTCCCTTCCAGACCAATAGCACTCACCAGAAGCAGCAGCGGCTGCTGAAGCTCTGTTCTCACATCCTCTTCTTAGGGCCCACAACCAGTCACTCACTCACACACACACACATACCCCAAATTAGACCCCATGACCAGTCTCTCTCTCTCACCCAGAAACACATCACCTCCCTGACCAGTCTCTCTCTAAATCATACATGCTTTCTCTTATATACAACTCAGAATCACACACAAATACTCTCCCACCCATTCCCACCCACACACACCCACTCACACCAGCCCTCACCCAGGCTCCCATCCACACACACACCCAGGCTCCCATTCTCACATGCATGTACCAGGCCTCACCACCAAACCTCTTCTTCCTTCACTGCAGGGATGGGCTCCAGTTCCGCTGCAGCTTTACTCCAGTGGGACTTCTTTATCATCACCACGGGGATGGGCTTCCATGGCAGTCTTTGTTGGCCAAGGTCAGGCCTTCCTCTTTGCCACCACGGGGATGGGATCCCGTGGCAGCCTTGATTCACTGGGGTCGGATTTCTTCTTTGCCGCCATGGGGATGAGCTCCCATGGGGGCCTCGCTTTGACACTGCTACTCCTTCCAACCCCCCCAACCCCAGCCTATGCTACTTTCTTCCTGCCTCACCGGCCAATCAGAAGCTTCTTCCCTACTCCCACTAGCAGGTAGAAGGGAGAAGACTTCCGATTGGCCTGCGAGGGGGCAGGAAGAATGGAGGAGGCTTGCCATTGGCCCATGGGGGCAGGGAACTGGGAAGCACAATCAGGGCAGTGGGACACCGGGAGCCCGAGACACACCTGCCGGTGCTTGGTGACACACTGGTGTGTTGCAACACACCGGTTGAGAATCACTGGCCTAATGAATATTGGTCTGATAATGTCTACATCTTCCTTTAGCCCCATACATTCTCCAGTCTTATTTTTCAGACTTCTGGCATTCACATTCAGACATTTTAAAGGAGGTTTATTTGCAGTTTTGTTTGTATATGTACCCACAGCCTTCTTATTATCAATGATACAGGCAATTCTTCTGCCTCAGCAACTGTCTGATCATTTTCCTGCAGCTGTTTTCTTCGGTCTCCATGCTGCTATAGACACCACCAATCCTTCTTCACAGCTCACTTCAGTGATTCTATGTAAAATCACAATCACTGCAGAAGGGTCAGATTGTTGCAGTGATGGCAGTGATGTTTAATAGGTTAAATACAAGAAAGAAAGTAGCAGCTATGGCTGTTCAGAAGAAAGAGCATCTACTAAAAAGGTGTTGGGGGAAGGACAGAGCAATGAGGATAAAGAGTTGAAGATCAATTGCCACATTTTTTTAAACTTTTATATTTTATTCCCCATAAAATAAATACAAGTAGGCCCATATCTACCCTAGTAACACAATAATAAATATAAAAAACAAATTTGTTGAAATAGTTTAGCTTTATGTCCTGAGCAGTATATTGTGATTGCTGGGTTAACCTACTTGAATATTTAGAAATGGGTCAACGAACAAGTTATATATTATACCTTTTATTTGTACTGACTCAAGGTCAGTGAAGATATAGCACAGTTGCATTGAGTTTAACCAGTACAGAATCAGCAAGACATGAGGTTGCCTGCATATGCCAGCAAGTTATAGGTTACATTACAATTGCAGCTCAGTAAAGGGATGGGATGGGATTTTAAATAGGAGACATAGTCAACAGCACTGTAGACTTTCTGCAAGCTTATGTCTGATAATCCGTGAGAAAGCCAATCAAGGTACTCAAACACTCAGCAAGGGAATTAACATATTATGTCAGAAAATCTGTAATTATACATTCAAAGCAGAAATGGCAGGGTGGGTTGGGGGGGGGGGGGGGCACTAGTAAGCCAGCTACATAATGGCCGCTTAGCTCCTCTATTCTTTCTTCTGCCCTCCTCTTAACACTATACATGCAAAAACCCTGATGGGCTAGAATTGAGTACATGGAAGATCTTAATAGCTAAATGCCTACTTTCTACTAAATGTGTTTATAAAGCCACCTCCTCCTTAGGAAGGGAATAATTATCTGGTAATTCAGACCATTTGCCAAGCTACGGTACACATGTGGTGCGATCATCCTGCGATCTTCTCCATCAGGACCTCAAAACACATTCTGGTCAATTTTCAAAGGCTTGCATGTGTCAAAACCGGGAGATATGCGTGTGACTCAGGCTCGTGCGTGCCATGTGGATTTTAAAAGGCTCACGACCACATGCATATCTCCTGGTATGTGCTTTAAAAAAGTTTTCTGAAAAAGGGGCAGGGCCTGGATGATGTCTGCATGGGACTTGGGTTGTTCGGGACTGCGCCTAAGTAGTTACTTGCACAAGCATGCACTGGAGTCCCTTACAATGTTACTTCACTTCTTCTGTGGACGGTGTGTAAGTCGCGTAACAAAAAAACACGAGGCTAGTCAGTGGAGTTTTAAGGCTTGGGCCTAGTAGGGTAGGGAGGCAAGTCAGCTAGTGGTTTTAGGAAGTCTTCTCCTTTACTGGAACAAACTGGGAATGAACTGGGAAAAAGGCTTATTGCTTCTCTGTGCGTACCTACTAAAATTTCCCCTACTTATGTGCTTAAGACAGAATTTGCATGCACATGTCAATATAAAATTGTGCGCTTATATACTAGAGATGTGCATTCATTTTCAATGAATTAGACAATGGGAGTTAGCGCAAATTAGACAATGGGAGTTAGTGCATACTAACTATGGTTAGTGAGCAAATACAGGAACTTCGAAAAAAAAAAAAAAATCCCGAACCCCGGAAAAAATGAAATTGCCAATGGGGGATCTGAACTGAGCCACGAAATGAAAACAAAAATGATACACATCACTAATATATACATATGGATAGCCAATTTTATAACATGTGCACATATACGTGCACATATTATAAAATCAGTGCATCAATGTGCGCACACGTGCGAGTTTTAAATTTTACTTCATTCTCTTGGACCAGTCAAGGCTGAAGTGAATCTTGTGTTTCATGAATCAGCAAGGAGAATATAATCTTACTATAATTACTTTCCAAGTTGTTGTGGGCTGTTAATAGCAGAGGATGCAATGGACAGTATGGGAAAGGCATGGGAACCTGCAGTAGAGTTGACTTTGTGGCTAAATAGAGACCTTAGAGAAATCTGTGGTTAGTAGGACATTGAATTTATACTGAGTGAGGTGAAGTTATAATGCAGTATTTATCAAAAAAAAACAGTTGGAATCATTGAAGTGATCTCTGTTTTCTCAGCATTTTTGGACTGTAGGGCTTTAGATTAAATATCTTTCTGTTTAATGGACCTCAGTCCTTGACCTCAGTTTTAGCGAGTCTGATCTGATAGGGTGAACTATAAAGTACTGTATAGGCACTAAATATCACAGTTGCCACCTATACATCCTAACTAGCAGCAGTTTTCATGCAGCAAAGGTCTAGAATTAAAGAGAACAATGTAAAAATGAGCCTTCCACATTCAGAAATAAGAAAAAGAAAAAAACTGTACTCTTCATTTAGGGGCAGATTTTAAAAGGTTGCACGCAGGAGTACATGTGCACGCGCTACCCGGCGCGCACACATGTATGCCCGATTTTATAACATGTGTGCACAGGCACGCGCATGTTATAAAAGCAAGGTCGGCGTGCGCAAGGGGATGCACAATTGTGCACCTTCCGCACGCTGAGCCCGCTCTGAGCCATGCTGCCTTTCCCCATTCCCTCCTAGGCCCCTTTCCCATTCCCTCCCAGGCCGCTCCAAAAAGCGGCCTCTGAGGGAACTTCCCTACCCCCTCACCTCACCTTCCCTTTCCTTCCCCTACCTCCCCTGCCCTTCCCCCCCTACCTTTTTTCTCTTCTTTTTTTAAATTCAGAACTTACTTCAGCCCTGGGGCTGAAGTAAGTTGCACGCACAGACCAACTGCCGGCGTGCGATCCCAAGTAGAGTGGCAAATGGCTGCTGAGCCTCTGGCCCCGCCCCCTCCCCGCCCCTTTTTGCAAGTCCCAGGACTTACACTCGTCCCGGGACTTTACACGCATCGCCAGGCCTTTTTTAAATAGGCCCAGCAAGCGTAACCTTTTTAAAATCTGGCCCTTAATGCATAGCCAAACATACAGACCTCAAAAACTAGGGGTAATTCATAAATTAGATGAAGAATCTATTCAAGAATTTCACAATGTTATGGAACTCTCTACCAGCAGAGTTTACAATGGGGAAAAATTATGGGACTTTTTGCAAGAAAATCGAAAATGGTTATTCTCTAGGGATGTGCAGAGGGACGCCATACGTTGCATTCAGGATTCATATTCGTCGGGGGGGCAGATACTTTGCATTCGGCAAGGGGGCCCCCCAATACGTATATCCATTAATTCCTATTTGTTTCCCCGCTAAAATTAAATTAACTACAACCCCCCACACTCCTGACCCCCCCAAGACTTACCAAAACTCCCTGGTGGTCCAGCGGGGCTTCCGGGAGCCATCCCCTGCACTCACACCCTCAGCTGCCAGTTTCAAAATGGCGCCGATAGCCTTTGACCTACTATGTCACAGGGGCTACCGGTGCCATTGGTCAGCCCCTGTCACATGGCATCAGCACCATCTTGTGCTCCTACTGGCAGCCAATGGCCTAAGTGCAGGAGATGACTCCCGGACCCCCGCTGGAGCATCAGGGACTTTTGGCAAGTCTTGGAGGACCCTCCTGACCCCCACAAGACTTGCCAAAAGTCCAGCAGGGGTCTGGGAGCGACCTCCTGCACTCCGGCCGTTGGATGCTAGTATTCAAAATGGCGCCAATTGCCTTTGCCCTCACTATGTCACAGAGGTCGACGTGCATAAGACTGGCCGGGAAGTGCACGCACGTGCCTGAGGAGCTCCGAGGGCAAGATGGTGGTCAGCAGCATCCACGCTGTCCAGGGAGGCCCAGGAACAAGAGAGGGCAGGCCAGCAAAAGCTGGTGGAGGCTGCAAGTCTTCCCAATGGAGTCATTGCAGTGAGGCAAGAGGTGAGCAACAGTGGATCACAGCCATCTGCGACCGACAGGCATAACAATGACAAGGCAGTAGTTAAGCCAAAAGGATGCTGGGCTGCATAGAGAGAGAAATAACCAGGGGGCCAAGATGGTAGCGTGAGTGGTCAGAAGGAAACACGTTGTAACTCTGCTCTTGAAATTTCCTAATTATGCCCGCGAAAAGAAAGGGTAGGGTTCAAAACTTTCCCCTGAATTCGTCCTTACCTGTTGGGCAGAGAACTATGCCGTCCTTCGCAACTTTGTTGGTGAAAATTGGAGGAAAAATCCCTGCTGTAAACTCGAGAGCTGGAGCTCCCAAGGCACCTGAGGAAACGACTCTGAGCCTTCCCAATTGTCGGCCCCCACCGCTACCAGCGAGAACACACGTGGCTCGAGAGGAGGCGCATGATGATGACATCACTACAGCGATGGGAGGGGGAACCCGAACCGCAGAGCAGATCCTGCGACCGCAACTTTCATCCAGCTTGCTTGAAATGGCAATGCTGGGAGAGGTTGAGAGACCCGAGCAACTCCTATCTACAGAGGTTTCTCTGGAAGAAGAACAAAAGATTATGGAGGCGATGTCGCTGGAAAACCCAAGTTTGGCAATGGTAGGAAAAGGGGTGGAAGTGTTTCAATTCTCCCCCAAACCTGCAGTGGTCACACTGGAGATGATGTGGGACCTTGTTGTAAGCCTGGTGGCTCGGTAAAGGATTCCCAGAATAAATGCGAAAGTCTAACTCTTAATGTTGAAACTTTGGATCAAAAATTGGGTGGCCAGATCCAGGAAGTTAAAAAGAGCTTTGAAAAAGAAGAACATACTTCTAATCAAGTATCAGCCTGTAATCTAAAGCTAGTAAAGGACTATGGATATCTTTCCAGGAGAGTGGAGTACTTGGAGAACCAAGCTAGACACTTGAATCTCTGACTATTGAACTTTCCAAGAATATTGGAGGAAGAAATTTATGGAACTTTAAAAAGATTTTTTGTTGAAATTCTGAAGTTTGATGATGATAAAATTCCAATGATAAATAAATTCTTCTTTATTCCTAATACTAGCAAAAGAGATAAACCTGACCAAATGAAGCAATGGCTAATTTAACACAATTCCTTGAAAGTTCTCAAGTAGAAATTTTGGAAAGGTCTACGCTTCTAGTTTCCTTTGTAATTGAAAGTGATGTGAATGATATTATGAAAAGGTATTTTAGAAATATTGACTTTCATTTTCATGATCAAGTTGTAAGAATTTTTCCGGATCTAGCAAGAGAAACCCAATTGAGGAGAAGGGATTTCTTAACAATGAGATCAACATTTGTGTTGAAATATCCCTATAGATGCCTTATTAGAGGAAATGAGGAGAGTTTTTCTTTTGTATTTCCGGAATAGCTGAAATCCTTTCTGAATGCCAGAATAGTAAGATCAACATCTGGTGATTGATAATCATTGAATTAGTTTAGCACCAAATGACACGTTATTGTCAAATTCCTTTGACTCCCATATTTTCTAGGCCCTCTTTTTAACTTTACTTAATTTGAAAGTGATGTTTATTTGAAGGAATGGCTGAGAAAAATTCCCTTTATTTCTGATGTTACATCATTTTTGTTTTCTGTATGAAGTAAGTTTTTGTGCTTGTTTCAAATTGAAAAATTAATACAGTGGAAGACTTGCCAAATGTCCCTGGTGGTCCAGCGGGGTTCCTGGAGCGATCTCCTGTACTCGGGCCGTCGGCTGCCAGTATTCAAAATGGCGCTGATAGCCTTTGCCCTTACTATGTCACAGGATCAGGAGGGTGGGGGTTTATTCGTTAGTGATATGTTATATTCGTGGGGGTTCGCCATATGTTTCGTAACCCCCCATGAATACAACGAATATGGCATATATGTTGCGGATTGCCAATACGTTGCAAACAAATGCACGCCCCTACAGTTTACCAAGGTAAGGAATAGAACTTCAAAATCCCCTTAGTTTAATAGCCTCCC
This sequence comes from Rhinatrema bivittatum, assembly GCF_901001135.1. NCBI lineage: Eukaryota > Metazoa > Chordata > Amphibia > Gymnophiona > Rhinatrematidae > Rhinatrema > Rhinatrema bivittatum. Next base: position 322,960,492 of record NC_042615.1, on the reverse strand, counting down.
TTCTCCCCTATTAGCCTCAAGGTTTAAAACCCTGTTGATCTGCCTATTTATTTTTTAATTTGCATGTCTCCATAGCAGAAGTAAAGTTAAACAGCAGGGGTGCATGCTTGTGCACGTATTTATGCTCTAATTTCAAGGTGGAATCCAGGAAAGCCCACGCCCTGCCCCCCTTTTTTGAAATTTTTCATTTGTGCACACAGTGGGAGATATGCGCATACAAGGGCGGCTTTTAAAATCCACAGTAAGTGACAGCCCAAATTATATGCACATCAATCAGTTTTGGCATGTGCTGGGCTTTTAAAATTCACCTTTTAGTGCTTCCAGCACCATTATACAGGAAAAAATATCCTGCTACCACCACTGCCATCAACAGAAAGATGTTGCATCAGGAAGCAGCATTGCAGATGGCACCGATGCCAACACTGACTCAAAGGGGCCACGAGAGACTGTAATCTCCTGGCAGACCTACTCCAGCATCTGTGTAGATTCATCTAATACAGACACGAGTAGCAATTGTGAAGTCTGCCTCAGTTGTTTTGAAATCTTCATCAGTTGTAGCAGTTCCAGGACAAGCATCTGATCCCAATGTCACACCAGTATGCTGCTCCACCTATCTCTCAGACTGGTGTCGCAGTCTAGATTCCTGTGTAATGAACAGAAATAATTGCTCTAGGATGAACTAATCCTCAGAGGGAAAAACACTCATTTTTCCCTTTCCCATTTGCCACAGTGTCATAACATTTAGGAAAATGGAGGGCTCTGTTTATACCACACAGTTTGTTGGGATAAACTGGAAAGATCAAAGGACTTTCTCCCATTCAGAAGCTTATTGGCAACATAACAGGTGCCAATATTATGATGACAATATTGTTATAATAATGAAGTTGACTTTTAATTAAATACTGTTGACATATTTTAAGTCTGCAGATTAACCATCTGTTGCTGAAGTAATGAACATCCTTAGTGGCAATGGAGCAAGACCCATTTGGTTTCAATTCTCTAATGCATCATCCTTAAAAATATTTTTTGATTAACCTTAGACATAAAAATGGCATATTGCAAGTGTCTTACAACTCCCACATATCAAAATATTTTCTAATACTCTGCAAAACTGTTTACAGTTCTTGTAAATATCCAGATATTAGCATGAAACATATTGAATACTATATAACTGTATGTGGATGTATATTCTTCCAGTGCATCTCATTGATTTAAAATAAAAGTCACTTTTTTCCACAGACTTGTTTAAATGTCTCACCATTTAACTGTAAATAACCTCCTCAGATTCTTGTGTGTATTCTCCTTCTGAAATAACAAACCTTTCTTGCCATTCAGATAATTACACACCCATTCGCTATTATGGCTTAAAGGTGAACCAGCTTGAATGTCAATGGTGTTCATTAAAATAAAACAGCAACAAAATAATCACTTTAGTGAACATAATTAGCATTTTGAGGGGTTTTTTTTATCTTAAAGACCAGATGGATGTAAAACAATATTTAAGACCAGATGACTGTAAAACAGTATTTTACAATAAGGATAATGCATCAACTAGACAGGACATTATTATGACCTTTATGATGAAATTTTATTGCATTTCTATATGACTTGAAAAAATGTTAAAGACTAAAGTATTCTAATATTAAATGAATTCCAATATTTGAAACATCTACCATCACAGCATGGAAAGATAGATGGAAAGGGCATGAATACATGGAAATGATTTGAATGTAAAGAAAAAAATGACTTACTGGAGAAATCATTTGTATTTTGGGTAATCTGGCCAGCAAATCATTTTGTAGTCTGGCATAGAAAATTAGAAATAGGGTTTTCCAACATTTGACAGATAGTACATGGTTTGTGTTTTACATAATATGAGACATTTTGGATATTAGAAATTTCCTGGGTATACCTGGGTACTGACTCGAAGAAGATAAAAATTCAAAGAAACAACATTTTCATGTGAACCCTGAATTTACATATCTTTGTTTATTCTAACTTGGTTACTTTTTTGTTTATTCCTTTTCTATCCAAATCTCATTAGATAGCTATGATGTGCTGCTTCCAATCTTTGCCATTCCCATAGTGAGGTACTATAGACCAACAAAATAATTCCATATATCACTTATAAAGTAGGATGCAGATCTTGTGTGACCCATTTATCATGCTGTTCTTTGCTCATATGTATACAACAAGTAAATTACAATGAATAGTTAATTTGGGAAACCATCTGAGTACCCTCTTAAAATCTTTACTAGTAAAAGAACAAAAAGAGTATTCAGCATATTTGATTATTGAGAGGATCCAAGCACAGTTTTGTCAGCTGTAATTAACATGGTGCTGAGATAGCCCATACTATTCACGACCCAAGGTTGATGATGGGAGGAAGGAAGAGTGGTGGTCAAGGGCTGTAGCTGATGATGATTGGTACTAAGTTTTGAGAGGCATGGCCAGAGGTTTGAATTTTCTTGCTATAAGGGCAGGTTAGCCATTGGGGATTTCCTTTGCCCTGTTAAGCAGGCATAGGGTAACCTTCCTTCCCTCTCTTGTACTTTGCTGCTGCCTTATGTGTTGAATGTTCAATCACATTTATTGTTGCAGTGAATGGGTGGTAGATCTGAGACAGTTTATTAGTTGGTGCAGTTGGCAGCACCAAAAGGTAAGTTAATCTGCTAATTTTGAGTTGGGTAGCCGCTGACATACTGGAGGCTGCACTATCTATCTATCTATCTATCTATCTATCTATCTATCTATATATATATATATATATATATATATATATACTCCTAGAGGATGGCCTTGGGTCGCTATTACTTACCCACTGGGGCCCCCTAGCTGGAATGTAGTAAGGGAGGGTCTTTATTTGTGGTGGAGGTAAACCGGAAGAGGTCAAAGGCCCAGGTGGGTTGCAGGTTGTCCCCCGCTGGGATGTGGCATGGTGGATTCCCAGGTTTCTGTGTTCTTTGTTATGACTCAATTCATGTATTACAAAATAAGGCTGTGGCCTAAAAATGTTGTCTTGGTTTTGTTAATAGATTGTAAGGGAAATGAAGAGTGTGCAGAGGGTCCAAGTGTTTCGGATATACATGTTATTGCATTTCTATCTAGAGATGTGCATTAGTTTTAGACGAATTAGATAATTTCAATGAAATTGTCTAATTCACCCTGTTATGGGAGCACCCCAAAATGAACAATAATTTGCTGAAATTTAGAAAAAATTTGAATTTCATGTTAGTGCACACTAACGGGACTTAAAGCGCACTAACATGAAATTAGTGAAATATGAAAAAAAAACCAAAACGTGGAAAAAATGAAGTTAACTGCAGGAAAAGCAAAGTACGAACCAATACAATATATAAAAACGATACACATCTCTCCATCTAGCTTATGACTATCCTATTGTATCTTGTAATAACAGAACAATTTCTCAGACTTCCTTAAAGTTACAGTATTTAATGATTTATGATATGTTTGTCTATTAAGAACTCAGGACTGTATCATCAATTAATAGATAATGTATGAAATTACTGTTGTTTGGAACGGCATACAATATATAGAAGTAGTGTGCGCTACTGATACATTACTGCAGTGAAATGGTACGATTTGCTCAGTGAAACAAAGATCTGGAATGAAGATGGTTTGTTATTGGCATCCCACAATCAATAATTCAGGCCTGTATTGTAGCCACAAGGTGCCGGCTTATAAGCACTAAGCACTTTATTCCTTTTTTCCCTTCTCCCCACTACTGGAAACTTCCAAACCTGATCTGCTCTTGAGGCTTGAGCCTAAGATAGAAAAGGAGCATGGGGACATTCATTTTCAAACAGCCTGTATGTACTAAAGTCTGCCCTTAATTTATACCTGCGGACTTTAGCCAGAATTTTCAAAGCAGATTCCTATGCATAAATCTTTGAAAATTCACAGATGTGCATGGAATCCCCACATGTAATAGATACAGTGCAGGTGTAAATTTGTGCATGTGAATTTACACGCATACATTTAAAAATTTAAATTGTGCTACAAATCCCTATCCTGTTCCAACTCCACCACTCAGAATGTCTCTTTAGTATAAGGATATAAGTATATGCAAAATCTTATTCTGCTCGTACTTTTACATGCATACATGCCAAGACTGTTTTCAAAGAGTCACTTATGCACAGAAAACCAGATTTTATGCACGGAGATAAGTGCCATCAAAAATATACCCTCTTTGGCAAGCAAAATGTTCTATTTAATTTACAATTACTTAAGCTATTCTTACTGCTTACATTGTTTAATAAATGTTCTATATGTATCACAAAGCTTTGCAAGCTGTGCAGAATAGCAACATGTTGATATAAGAATGCGAACATAAGAAGTTGCCATACTGGGTCAGACTAAAGGTCCATCAAGCCCAGCATCCTGTTTCCAACAGTGGCCAATCCAGGTTACAATTACGTGGCAAGTACCCAAACATTAAATAGATCCTATGCTACTGATGCCAGTAATAAGCAGTGGCTATGTTTTAGAAAATGTGTCTTCTGTATTTATTTATTGTCCCTATTGGAAAATTGGAAAGATTATTTAATTTAGTAGCTTTGGCTTACCTAAGGGAATATTAGAAAATATTGGATTTCAATGTTTTCTAGTTCTTCATTCAGGACCTGTTTCCTAAGGCTTTTCTCCTATTTTGGGTCAATAGGGGATGGGGGAAACAGTGAAATGGGCTTATAGATAGAAAAACAAACAAAAAAAAAGGATGAAGCTAAGTACTCAGGGATGTATTTTCAAAAGGTTTATCCAGATAATTTTGGAAGTTAGTCAGACAAATCTAACCAGTTTAAATGTGACCCTCTCTGATTGACTATATTTGAGGTGCATAAATTTAGCAAATTATAAAATGGGCAGCTCTAAAAGCCATCTTGGGCAGATTTTCTTTAACTGGCAAGTGCAGATTTTCTTTAACAGCCTAAATTTACCCAAACAACTCCAGTCACATAAATTTCAAGCATAAATCTAGCCAGTCAAATTTTATCTGGCTAATTTTAGAAGAATTTTAAACCATAAGCCTTTCTGGTTAGGTTTGGCTTGAAGATTTGGCGAAAGATAACTAGGCAAAAGTAGGTAGTTATCTTACCCTTTTAGTAGGTTTTTGAAAATTGACTAGACAGATTGTAGTTCACATGACACTCTGTCACAAAATGGCAGTCATTCTTATGACATAGCTTGCTAAAATTAAGTAACTGTGTAGTAAATTAATTAATTTACTTGAGTAGATTGCTAAGTGTATTAACTTTTCTTTTTTAGAGCCTACAGTCCATCTCTGCAAACTTCAATGCAAATATGCATTTGGTGGTCTCATACTAGTCATGAAAAAATAATTATCCATATAACGCAGCACCTCATACATTTTTCCAAGTTGTTCCAAATTGCTTACCCTACAAACTAGGTGTTCCAATAACTTTTATATTCCAGTCATATAGTACTACGTTACAGAGCAGCATGTGCTTCTTTTTCTGAGGATTGCTTTTTCACTATAGTGGTAGCCATCAGCATTGCATCGTTTACTGCATCACGCTGCATCGCGTTAACCAGAAGTCTCATGTTTCCCTATGAGACTTCTGGGTGACACGACGTGATGTGATGTGGAATGCATCGAGATAACATGGAATATGTAGACGGTTACTACTGTATTTGGTCAAACATATGGCATAGTTACATATACATCCATCTTACTAAATCTGCTTTTTCATTGTAGCTCTGACTTGGCCACAGAAGAGTCATATTATTTACCTTTCAATTTGATACAACGATATTTGCTAAATAAAAGCACAAGATGCCTGCATATGACTGCTCTAATTCTAACTAGATTTATATGTTTCTCATTTAATGTAATTTATTTCTTGAAAACAATAAATTACACATTATTGTTTAAACTTATTTCATCATTTGTTTATTTCATCCAGTAAAAAATTATACCTTGAGTTCATTTTCTTTTTCTTTTTGTTTTGCTTTTATCAAATGTACATATTTTAGAGAGGGAACAAAAAGCAACAATGCATCTTCACTGGACCATATGAAAATCATTAGTCATAGTCCTTTGAAAACAAATTCATTTTGAAGATGTTATGTGTATGTGTGTATATATATTTATATACATACAAGCCGTAAAGCCCGTTAAAACGGGCTACATCCCTCTGTCTCTCACCTCCCCCTCATTCTCTCTCCCCTCACTCTTCACCACCCCCCTCCCCCACCCACTCCTCTCCACCCTCCCTCTCCTCTCACTCAGTCCCCCCTCTCCCTCACACTCAGTCCCCCCTCTCCCTCCCTCCCACTCACTCAGTCCCCCTCTCCCTCCCTTCACCCACCTCCATTTCCTCCCGGCGCCGTAAGCGCGACTTCCCGCAACCCTCACCCGGCTCCATTAACTCCTCCCGCTCCTGCCGGCAGATCTCGGGGGGGGGGTCACTCCCGCGCGCGCGGCAGTGACCCCCCCGAGATCTGCCGGCAGATCTGGGGAGGAGAAGTAGCTACTTCTCCTCCCGCTCCTGCCGGCAGATCTCGGGGGGGGGGGGCGCGGGAGTGACACCCCCCCCCGAGATCTGCCGGCAGATCTCGGTGGGGGGGGGCGCGGGAGTGACACCCCCCCCCCGAGATCTGCCGGCAGATCTGGGGAGGAGAAGCAGCGGCACCGCGCGCGCGCGCGCGGCGCCGCTGCTTCTCCTCCCGCTCCTGCGGCCCCACCGCCATTTTTTTTTTCTGATCGACATCCTTGCCCGCACATGCGCAGTAGAGCTGCGCTCTACTGCGCATTTGCGGGCCGTCGGTCACAGGCCATTTATAAGGTAGATATTCATCATTAGTGCTTTTTCCCACTGCAGTTGTTTTTTTTTTTTTTTCTTTTGCAGTGGGGAAAAAGCACTAATGATGAATATTAAAAATTTTAAATTAAAAATAATATTCAATAGTAAATCAGTTGAAAACCACAGACTCTAAATGGTACATACCAAAATTATTCAATCTACATGCATGTGTAGGACAAACATTATACAAACAAAAATAGTAAATCATGAGTAAACTGTAGCTAAACAAAGGCATTTTTTTCATTCGCTGATATGTACTTATGCATATAAGTCAATAATAATATAAGCTCAATTTATTGGATAGGAATTGTAAGTGTGAACAAATACAAAAGGACACAATGTTGCTGTTCACAAAATGACAGTTATTTCTAAAATTACACATCCTGGTCACCACAGCGTACAGTGAGGAAGCATTTAAACAACTATTGGATGTAAATTTCTATGTCCCTTTGACACTATAAGCCCTCATTAAAGAAGCATTGGACACAGATTTAGCACGCAAATATATTACTCCAAAAGAATTCAGTTTTCTCTTTGAACAGTTTCCCCAGGTTCCACTGATTTATCTTTTTCCCAAGATTCACAAATCCCTGGTCTCCTCACCAGGACGTCCCGTAGTATCTGGAATTGGTTCAATTCTGGAACCACTATCAATGTTTGTGGATTCAATTATTTGCCCACATGTTCCTATGAGTAGATCATATATATGCAATTCCTCAGATTTCATTTTACAAAAGCAGGACATTCCATACATAGAAACATAGAAACAACGGCAGAAGAAGACCAAATGGCCCATCCAGTCTGCCCAGCAAGCTTTCACACTTTTTTATTCTCATACTTATCTATTACTCTTGGCCCTTAGTAACCTTTTGGTATATTGAAGATACCTGGGTGCCTATAAGAGCAGATATCATCGCTCTTTACACCAACATCCCACAAGAGGCCACCTTTCAGGTGGTCTCTGAGGCTGTCAATACCCAAGGATTCTCTCAAGGCTTTTGTACTTTGTCTCCAAACTTGCCGCTTTTGCCCTCAAGTGGAACTATTTCAAATTTAATGACCAGTTTCTTCAGCAGATTAAAAGTACAGCAATGGGGCACACAATGGCCCCTTCTTTCACTTGCCTTTATATGGCCGGATTTGAGGAGTCTTTCTTCTACACTTCCACACCGTGGGACCACATACATTGTTGGGTACATTTTACTGATGACATTCTTTTCATCTAGAAGGGAAATCAGTCCTCATTGAGCCAATCTGCCACCTGAATTAACACTTGCGACCCCAAACTGAAATTCACATTCACGTCATACATACAGAGGATTGCCTTTTTGGACCTTATGGTAATCAGGGATAATTGCAATCCGTGGGCTTTGTGAATAAAACTGTTTTATTAACAAAGCCCACGGATTGCAATTATCTTTTACATTTTCAAAGCTTTCACCCACGCAATCTGTGGTACAACCTACCGGTCAGGCAATTTCTCAGACTGAGACATCTGTGAGACCTCTGCTGATTTTATAGAGCCCAGGTCTCTACCATGCAAGCAGAGTTCCAAGAGAGGGGTTATCCTCGGAAGGTTATAGAAAGAGCTTACAGGCGTGGCCTTTATTCCATCTTCTGTTACATATTTGCCATCACCCTCTCATGGACCGTATTGTGTGCGTGCTCCCCTTTTCCTCCAGATCTCATGTGATTAAAAAAGTAATCCTCCAATACTGGCACATTTTGTC